>NW_007254116.1:36125-147242 GCF_000164805.1 Carlito syrichta | reverse complement strand
AACCCCAAACCCACAGCTCATAAGAGAGAAAATAGATAAGTGGGACCTTATTAAACTGACAAGCTTCTGCAAAGCCAAAGAAACCATCAAGAGAGCAGGGAGACAGCCTACAGACTGGGAAAAAGTATTTGCCAACCCCAGGTCCAACAAAGGCTTAACATCCTGGATCTACAAGCAACTCAAATGTGCTGAAAAGAAAAAAACAAACAACCCCATTATAAAATGGGCAAAAGATATGAACAGACACTTCACAAAGGAAGACATCGGAGCAGCCAACTAATACATGAAGAAATGTTCAACCTCACTAATCATCAAGGAGATGGAAATCAAAACCACCCTGAGATACCACCTAACCCCAGTCAGAATGGCAATCATCAACAACTCAAAAAATAACAGCTGCTGGACAGGGTGTGGTGAAAAGGGAACACTTCTACACTGTCGGTGGGAGTGTAAACTAGTGCAACCTCTGTGGAAAGCAGTGTGGTGATTCTTAAAAGCTCTAAATACTAACCTCCCATATGACCCCGCAATCCCCCTACTGGGAATATATCCTGAAGAACACAAATCACTCTATAGAAAAGATACCTGCACACGCATGTTTATCGCAGCATTGTTCACAATAGCAAGAACCTGGAAACAGCCATGCTGCCCGTCAAAAGAGGACTGGATTAAAAATGTGGTACATATACATGATGGAATACTACGCAGCCATAAAAAAGAACAAAATCATGAATTTTGCAGCAACCTGGATGGAACTAGAGTCTATAATACTGAGTGACCTCTCACAGAAACAAAGATCCGAGTATCACATGTCCTCACTCATATAATGGACCTTAAACATCCAATGCAATACTATACAAAAATGACTGACGGTACTGGGAAACTATGGTGGGGGGAGGGAGATGGGATTAACAGTAACAAATATCTGTCTGGGAACGGGGAAACACCCCATATCAACAGGGTGCCTGAATGAAACGCAATTGTATACCTAACCCTTAACTGTACCCCACAACTTCACAATAAAAAACAAACAAACAAACAAACAGATTTCATTACACATTGAATTTTAAAAAGTGAATTTTCAAAGTCAGTGGGAGTTTTGTAGCTCTGAGAGTATTCTGAGTACATGGCAGTAGTTCAATGGCATGTGCCCATGTGTGCAGAGGCCTCCCAGGCTCCTCATTATGTAGTCAGCTTACTTAGACCTCTCTCTCTTTGTTTGCAGGATCATTTTGTCAGTGATACCTGACAAGAAGGATTCCGAAGCATTAAAAAATGCTCCCAACTTCTAGGTAAAGTGAAGTCTGAGAATTGGGGATGTGGAAGTAAGTCTGTTAGAAGTATTAAAAACAGATATATTGTAAACGATGCCACAAAGACTGCTGTACCTGCATTTGGGTAAATTGACCTCAAATGAACCTCAGGGAGCCTGGACTTCAATCTGAGGTATGAACAAGAAACTCCTTCCTTTGCCCTCCTCTCCTCTTTATGCTGGGGGCTAAACCTGAGTTGTTTGTTTTTTATTGTTGAACAAGATCCAGTTAATAAATTTTTATATAAAGGCCTTGATATTTACTAAAATATACTATTAATGTGAGTGGAAATGCTAGTTATTAACACCAGCAGAAAAAGAAAATTCTAAAAATATAGTTTGAGTGGGATTCCAATCTTGGTTTTGAATATATTTAATACATA
The DNA here is from genome assembly GCF_000164805.1 of Carlito syrichta. Taxonomy (NCBI): domain Eukaryota; kingdom Metazoa; phylum Chordata; class Mammalia; order Primates; family Tarsiidae; genus Carlito; species Carlito syrichta. The sequence continues at coordinate 145,547 of NW_007254116.1, read as the reverse complement.
TTTATATTAGTAGATATAAATACATACTATATATACTATATATAGTATATATAGTATATACACATATATACTATATATATATATATATATATGATTAGAAACTGGAACATTTCTATTAATATATAAGTTTCTTAGGGCTTCCATAACAAAGAACTACAAATGGAGTCACTTAAACAACAGAATGTATTTTTTCACAGTTCTAGAAGCTAGAAGTCCAAAATCCAGGTGCTAGCAGGACCATGCTCTCTCTTCCTAGCTTCTGGTGGTTGTCGGCAATCCTTGGCATTTCTTGGTTTGCAGCTGCATAATTCCAATCTCTGCCTGTGCAATCCGTGTGCCTCTGGTGTCTGTGTCTTCACATGGAGTTCTCCTCTCTCTGTGTGTCTGTCTTTGGGTCTCTTCTCTTCTAATAAGGACCCCTGTTATGTTGGTGTAAGGGCCCACCCTACTTCAGTGTGACCACATCTTAATTACATCTACACATATGCTGTTTGCAATAAATGCACATTCACAGGTCCTAAGACTTTCCAAATCTTTTTTGGAAAACAAAATTCAACTCATAACAGGAAGTACAACTCATTCGTTTTTAGCACTTACATGATATCTCATAGTATGGATATACAGTTGTGTGCCTATACACTTGTGTGGTGGTCCCATAAGATTATAAGACTGTATTATCACTGAAACTTTTATGTTTAGATTCATTTAGATACATCAATGCTTACCATTGTGTTATAGCTGCCTACAGAATTCAGGACAGTAACATGCAATACAGGTGGGTAACTTAGGAGCAATTGGCCATACCATCTCGCCTACACATGTAGTAGGCTATACTATCTAGGCTTTTGTAAGTACACTGTATGATGTTCACGCAACTAAAAAATTGTTTAATGATGCATTTCTCAGACTGCGTCTCTGTCATTAAGCAATGCATGACTGTACATAGTCTATGCCATTATTCTTCTAATACTACTTAGGTTCGCCAGTACAGATAATGCTTCAATTATCTTTCAGTCTTTTGTTTATTTAAATATTTGTCTATTCATTTATTGTTTGCTCATCTCCCTATTAGAATATAAGTGTCCTGACGTCAGGGACTGTATATATATTTTTTTCATGCAGTCATTCCAACTCCTAGCATGAGAGGCACATGGCCAACAAATAAAATATTGTTGTCTACACATGTAGGTTGTATAAACTTCTGGAAATAGATTAAACATTTTTAAAGATGTCGCCAAGTTCTTCTCAAAATCAGCTGTCCTGTTTTACATCCCCATCATTACCTATTACTCTGTGTACTCACCATACTACATATTATCAGTATTTAAAACTTTCACTTATGGGTCAAGAAAAGGCTATCTCATCATAAAATAATTTTATTTTTAACTTGTTTTGCAAACCGACCTGATTCTAGCTCCTCAAAAACAGAATACATTCATAACTATCCTTGTGTTTCCTGCAGCTCCTGTCTAGAGCATCGGAAGAACACAATAAATAGCAATTGAATTTACTTGGCATTCATTTTTTCAATTTCCATCTAATTTTTTCCTCAGTCATGTATTAGTTTCCCAGGAACTAATTACCATAAACTACAAATTACCATAAACTACAAACTGGGAAACCTAAAGCATCAGAAATTAATTTTCTCTCGTTTATAGAGGCTAGCAGTCCGAAATCAAGGTATTGGCAGGGTGATGCTCTCTTGCCTTGTCCTGACTTTTGGTGCCTGTCAGCAATCCCTGATTTTCCTTGGCTGGTAGATGCATCATTCCGGTCTCTGCCTTAATCTTCACATGTCCATCTTCCTCTTGTCTGTGATCTTCCTATAAAAACACCAGTCATTAGATTAGGGCCCACCCAAAATTCTTGTGCACCCAGGACCTGTGAGTATGGTCTTATTTGGAAATAGGATCTCTGCATACGCAATCAAGCTAAAGTAAAGTCATACTAGTTTAGGTGGGCCTTAATTGAATGATTGGTTGTCTTTATTTTTCAAAAAGGGGGACTTTTTAAAATCAGTGCAAGACCTAGAGAATATCTTCCTCTCTATCTTTCTAGACCTATGCAGTTATCTCTGTATCTCCAGTGCCTTAAGACAGCTCTCGATGCCACATATTAAAACTTCCATGGTTTTCTTTTGGTTTTGAGTTATAACCTGAAGTCTTTGATGCCCTTAACTGTGCAGTGCTACCTAGCTGCTCAGTTTTATGCCAAGGGAAATGACTTTTTGCACCGCACAGTTCAGCTAAAAACAGCAGACAGATAACAATGATCCCAAGCACCTGCCTCCTTAATGTGAATCCCTCAAGATTGTCCTTTTCAATTAGGATGAATAATTTTCCCCCACAGACTTCTAACTCTTCCTCAGATCCTTGCCCTTTGAAGCCTGAAAATGGTGTAAATGCTAATTTGAAATTAACATACAATTTATTTCTTTGCTAACCTCCCTTGGCTTACTTCTCACTTCTTAACTGGGGCTCTCAGGAATACCTTAGGCACCGATTTACTTCCTTTTTAAAGAACCCATAACTTTTCTTCAGATCACATTGAAATAATTTAAGTCCTCTCTGGCTCTTATGTATGTGGATGGGGGTGTGGTAGGGGTGTGCATGTGTGCAGGTGCTTGTGAAAAGCAAAGGTCTGTGATGTTCTGTTTTCCTCAAGTGCTCATGAAAACAATAGAGTTGTCATCCAGAAGCAGTCACTATCCAGAAATAGCCACTGTCCACACTACACAAAAGATGGTCTATCATTGAACTTCAGAAGTTTTGTAAAGGGAGGGCTTCTTATTCAGGGGCAAATCTTGTTGAGAAGGCAATTGAGCACTTGGTCCCATAGGGTACTACCTCAAAGTCCATCCCTTTTGCCTGAGAGGGTGATATTTTCTGCCAGTCATTGTGACTCCTTTCATTTGCATGTGGCTGCCAGGTAGCTTTGCTCTGATTAAGCGACCTCTTTTTAGACTGCTACACACCACGTCAGAAAAGTGGTCTGCTCCTGTTTCTGAGCACACCACAGCTAAGCAATACCACCTGTGGGTGTGCTTCCTGTGACCGTGTGGAGGGCCTTCATTGCATTTACTACACGGAAACCTCGCTGGTCAGCTCACTATGCCTCACTGCTATGTGGGCCTTTTATCTTACTTTCTCCCTTTCTCCTTCCTCAAATATTTATTAAGCTTCTATTCTTTACCAGCCCTGGGGCTAGAACCTAGCGAGATAAATAAAAACAAGATATAAGAATTTCCCTGAGAGTTTGCATAAATGAGCAATGACCAGCTCAGATCTGACCTCTGTAACAAACAGTGTGGGAAGTCAAATCACAACCTCTATTGATCAGTCTAGAATGGCCGGAACATTGTTTATGACTGCCAATTTCCCTATTTTTTGGTTCTGCTTCCAACTCAAGACCTACCAGAAAATCAAATATGCTCCCCAAACCAATCACAGAAGAGGCATCATTACTATTTAGCCTATCACTAGCTTCCCTATGCCAAAAACCTCCAAACAGAACACACCTGAAGCTTTCCTTTTTGGGACTATAAAGCTTTTCCACTCTTTTGACTGCCTTTAAGTCTCTGCCAAATGATGGCAGCTGACTCCTTTGCTACAACAAGCTCTGAATACATAGTCCCTGCATACTCTCATTTGGGTGGTCTTTATTTATTTCCATAGCCCTGGAAGAAGCTGTTATAAGATAAACTTAGGCATATTAAAATATTAAAGCATTTATTTGAACATTTAACCATTCATGAATTGGGCAGCCTTAGACTGCACATGGTTTAGCACTTCCCTGCAGAGGTGGGGGTGGGAGCGAAGAGAGAGAAACTTTTATAAGATGTTCATGGAAGCAAGACAAAATGTATTCAATTGCGTAATAATTGATTGGCTAGAGTGAAAAGTCGTAGTTAGAGGTTAGTTGGCAGTTTCTGACTGGTAAACTTTCCAGTTTCATTTTGCCATTTTCAATGGACTTCAGTTTGCTTACATAAGAGCTTAAAGTACTGGGACTGCCCTGTGTAAAGTCCTCACCAATTAAATATTATTTTAACAATTTCCCTTTTTGGTCAACCTCTTGGTCAGCCTCTCACTTATGAGAAGCTGACCAAAACTTGAACATAAGCACCACTCTCTGTCACCATCATGGCTGTTTTGTCTTTGTCTCAGTGTGGAACTTATAACTCATGAGACATGAGAGCATCTTGTATACTGTTGATAGCTGTGAGCATGCATTTAAGACCCTTGAGACAAATACAGCACATCAGGGAAATTAAATGACTATCAGTAGGCTAATACCAAGAGACTAGATTTATGTTCCTTAACCAAGGTCTTTATGAACCAAGCAAATTAATATTTCTGTGGAAACAAAAGAAAAATGGTTAATGACTAGAACAAACTATAAACTCAGTCTCTCAATTCAGAGAACAATTAGTCAAGAATATTTGTAGATTTGAACTCAAAGCATATTTTCCTGGTTTGCAGTTTGGATGTCTCTGGTTGTGGCATCAAACATTTTGGTAAACTCCCTGTGTGGTCCATATAGTAGCAAGCATAAAAGTGTTTCTGTGAAATTTAGGTTGGGTTGTCCAGCTCCAGCTCGTAGGACTTCAGTTATAGGGTAGTTTACGTATAACAAAATTTAAAGAACAATGAGCATGACTAAAATCTGGTATCTACAATGATGTACCATAGTTTTTTACTGAGACATAATTTTTCTCTCTATAGTTAACCACCATATTTCCCACAATAATCACAATAAGACTAATTTGTTTGTTAAATAAGTCATTACATGTGGCATGATTATTTACATAAGTGCAGCAAGTTGACCATATAGGCTACTTTGCTATAATTTTTAATATAGAATTGTGGTTAGAATTTTAAAAGCCTCCTCAGGCTAGCAAGTCATGTCAAGGACTTGTTATTAGATTTTGCCTGTAATACCTATAAACTTAGGTAAATTCTTCTTAAGTTCTTCAAAATATTTAAAAAATTGGGGGACCATGCTTTCATTTGACTGGGGAAGCCTTAAAGCCAGGAACTAGGTCAGTTTTTTCCTAAGTTTTATTGGCCCCATAATGTCAACCCTAGTTATTTAAAACTGTCTGGTCATATCTAAAACTATGCATATTCTTAAATATGACATTCTAGTCAAAGCCATGATAATATAATTAATGCTTTCAATTATGTCCTATTACAAAGGAAGCAGATTCTTATTGAACTTATGCAAATCACTATATGGCCATAAAAATAAGAATATTTAATAATTTCTGAATTCTGGAGGGATCATGTAAGAAGAAAGTAAATGCTTCAATTTCGTTCATAACGGTATACTTTGCCAAATTGCTGTAAGTTATAGATAGTTTAAAAAAAAAATTTCCTTAAATCTTAATGACATTAAAGAACTAGCAGTATTTCAAACAAAAATGCTGTTAAAAAAAACCCAATAATTCTTTCTCATCAGTTCATTCAATCCCATGTAATTAATTCTTATTCTGCTTGATGTGAGCAGTTTTATAAACCAATCAGTTTCTTCATTAGAATTCTGGAAATTCTTACTCAATCCAATGGTATAATTCTTGAAGTTTGAAAACTGTACTTGTCGGAGTCCTTTTCTTGAATTTCCTTGCATACAAGACACGTCAAAATTATAGTTACTTACAAAAGCTTTCAGGAAAGTGCCAGAATAAAACAATAACTGTCTATGGATGACAAGACTTAAAATGGTCATGGTTAAAGATCTGATGAGAGTTCATTATAATGCAGATGACAAGAATATTTTATTATTTCTGTGACATAAAGCATTGTAAGAAAATAACTAGAATTATTATTGAGAGTTATATTGTCTATCAGATTTGTAGGAATTTCATACATTTTCTGGGACACATCAATAACTCAATCATATATATAACTCAAAGAAAGTTAAATACCACTTGTTATTTGTCAATGCTTCCCATGAAATTTAACACAGCAAATATGTCTAACTAGTTTGACATCTCTCCTTTTATAAGAAGAAAAAATAAATTATTTTGAGATATTCTAGGGACCTTCTGGAAGCTCTCAAAGTTTGAGGTCAAAAAAGACTTGATTTAGAATTTGATTTTGGGAAGTGGTCAAAATGTCAAAAGATTTAAACACTATTAAACAGGATCACAGGTCACTGGGAAACAGCAGTCATTCATTTAGCCAGAGTGATAATTAAAAGACCTTAAAGGCAAATACAGAAAGTTACATGTTCTATAAAATCTTAGCTCGTTTAATAGAGAGGACTCAGCTTTTTCTTTGAAGTAATCAAAGACCTGAAAAAGATAACACAAAGCATAGAATATTATTTTAATATTTGCTTCCTAAGTAGATCACTCAAAAGATGAAAATCTTTAATAAATTCTCATCAAAACCAGATCTATGTTATAAGAGAAATTTTTTCTCTTAATAGAAAGAAAATTAGCATCTAGTTTTATATCAATGTACTTTTGGATATAGGCTTAATTTTTAAAATTTTAGGAAAGATTTTCTTTAAATCTTAGCCAGTTTGACCACAAAGAAAATTATCTTGCCAAAATTCCTCATCTACAAACCTTCTAAAGCTTTCTTATGTTGATTCATTTTTTAAGGATCCTATATTCTTCCTCTTTCCCATTGTGAAACATTTGTCATTCTATTTTAGGACAAAAATTACTTTGTTTTCTTAACAAAAACACATATTTCATACTGCTTAGTTTCACTTACCCAAAACTTGTCTTTCCTTGCATACAAAGTTGTTTCATATATTTTATTTTTAATTACTATATATTAACTAGAATTCTTCACTCTTAGTAGCTTTAATTTCTTTTTCTTTTTTTATTATAAAAATGTAGGGTACAATTCAGGGTTAGGTATGTAGTTTTAATTTCAATTAAAAAATAGGAACTAAGCAATTGTAAACTGTCACATCAGCATTCAGTAGTTAACAACATTTCCTATTTTTAAGAAGTTTGCTTCCTCATAGTACAATTTTTCACTGTGATGTGGGAAATGTTTACTAACAGACCTAAATATGAGGGTACACCCCAGAAAACCTGGGATTTATTTATGAAAAAAATGTATATTTATTCTCAGTGTTTGAACCTCTGTCACCTTCAAAGTACTTTCTATTTGACGTAATACTCCTGTTGAGATGCTTTTTCCACTGTTCAAAACAGTTTTTGAACTCATCAATTTTGATGCTTTTTAGTGCTTCTGCTGTTCCTCCTCTCCCCCCGACTTCTTTTATATTGGCAAATCGTTTCCCTTTGAGGACTTTTTTCATCCAGGGAAACAAAAAGTTGCTTAAGGCAAGATCAGGTGAATAGGGGAAGGTGGGAAACAGAGTTCATGCTGTTTTTGGTCAAAAACTCCTGAACACTCAGTCCTGTGTGAGCAGGTATGCTCATAAATTACCCATCATGTAATGGGCAAATGCGCTGAAAGAATCTCCCAAAAAATTAGCTGAAGCCCAACACAGTCTTTTACAACAACACTAGCTGATACACTGATGACAATGTGTTCCTAGAACACTTAGTGGAGAAAGCCTGTGCCACAAATGCCCACCCGTCATAAAATAATTCCAGTTTTTTTGGATTCCCTCCTTGTATCTTTAGTTACTCTGCAGTAACAAGTCAAAAATGGAGGAAAGCTTAAACTTATGTTCAGTAGCTAATGTTTTGGCAATTTATCTTATTTGGAAATAATCTAGATATTTAATAAATATTCATTATTTGATTTAGCAAAACTCTAAGGGTGTAATGTATGAAAGAGAGTTGGAAATTTATTTTAGCAGGCATGGTATAAAATATAATCATTGTTGAAAAGTTTATTTATAAACATTTATTTATCTTATGTTTATTTAATACACTCATGCTTGACAATTATCTTGGATTATTCATGACATTAGACAAAGTTAGTCATCATCTCAAGTTATTTCCTTGTTAACTATTTTTACATTATGCACACATTAAGCAGTCATCTTGAAAGCAAAAATCCTAAAAAACTTAAATGCATGAAGTTATTGTTTTAATGCTATGCTGGATATACATGAAGTAATAAACATTGCATTTCCATTTTCACATTTGTTCTTATAGGTTGAACTTAAAGTTCTATAATCTTACACATCTACTAGAGACAACATAAACATATTTGATTAAGTCCATGTGAAATGAAAGTTATGTGTCTGCATTATATTTAATGCCAATACTCTGAAGACATTCCTACTTTAATTAAACCAACACACTTTAGCTTTTATTTTCTGCAAATTATTTCAGATCATGTGCACTTGAAAATATTTGGGGTTAGTTCTTATTTTTCTAAGAGATTAAAAAACACTTAATTTATGTTAGTTCCTATTTTTTTCTTTTAAGCCAATTAAATAGAGCTCTCTTATAAATTAGTTTTGGCAATATTATCCAGAGGTAGAAAAATATATCACACACACATAACATGCATAGGCATACATAAGCAGCAGATCTTACAACTTTCATTTTAAAGTTTTAGCCATGTTTCAGGTACAATAATGCAAAACTCACTAGTTTGTAAATGAACATCTCAATCTGAATTCTGTTTCTGGCTAATGGAACAAGATTTCCTGTCCAGGTGACCAAAAGTCTTTTTTTTTTTTGAGTTGGAGTCTCACTTGGTCGCCCAGACTGGAGTGCAGTGGCCGCTCCCGGCCACCGCAGCCTCGACCTCTGGGCTCCGGCGATCCTTTTGCCTCAGCCTTCCAAGTAGCCGGAATTACGGGCGCACTACCATGCCCGGCTGATTTTTTGATTTATTGTAGAGATGAGGTCTCGCTGCCCAGGCGGGTCTCGAACCCACGGGCTCAGGCAATCCACTCTCCTCAGCCTCCCAAAGGCACGGGATTACAGGCTGAGCCACCGAGCCCGGCTGACCAAAACTCTTTACTAATATTTGTGGAAAATATTTTTAAGATTTCTCATTTGCCTTTTGTAAGAAGCCTTTACAGGCAATTTTTAAAAATTTAGTCTTTTAGAACCCTCTGCATGACAATAAAAAATATATTCCATTGTCTTTGAGGCATTTGAGATAAAACTTTCCCACTGAGGCTACCAAAATCCTAAATTATTTTTGGCAAGTTTCATTCATTTCTCTAGAAAAAGATAGGTTCCAAGATGGAGGAGTACCAAACTCCTTGGATTTGGATAAATCCATTATTCCTTATTTTCCCAAGAATCTTTATTACCTTAGTTCTCTTATTGAACCCAGTCCAGTTTCTGTTGGACCCAATCTTATGTTGAATCCAGCATGACTTCCAAAATGAGTCTGGATTAAAAATGCTCAAGCAAACTTAAAAATTTTTACACAAGTTGTGGAACTTGTATTTGAGAAGGGGTCCTTAGAGAGTGACATTCAGTGCAGCAAGAAAAACAATAAGTATAATGGTCTTTTCAACTACCTACATTTATTAGCTCTTTACCCTGAGGGTCTCCATCTGCACCTTCCTTTTGGTTCTCACTTTTGACAACAGAACTGTCAAAAGATAAACTTAGGCATATTAAAATTTTTTAAAGTTTATTTAAGCATGTAATGATTCATGAATTGGGTTGCAACAGACTGTAAGCAGGTTAGCATTCTGCTATGTGGGGTGAAGGTGAGAGAGGTATATTTTCATTTTATTGTTTACTTTGGGCTTTGGTTTGCTTACATAAAGAACTAAAAGTGTTAGAGTCTAATGGCCTCCCAAGGAAAACAGAACTCATGGCCTAGACAGCAGAAATATTATTAAACATAGAATTATCATACCCTAAGATACAAAGCAATAAAGCTATATACTAAAAGGTATATAGGAGGGAGCACAAAAGGGAGTCATATTTCCTTTTTTATTGACTCATATTGTATTTCTTTACTTCATTTTTGGTGAATAATGTTGGAATCAACTTTAGGATTCTAACAGATGTCTCAGGATAGCTATATTAAATTGTAGCTGAGGAAGTCAAGGACTGTGAAGGGCATCATTAGCTAGATTGCTGCCTCTGGAGCTTAGCCTTTGATTCGACTCAGCCTACATCTAGAAAGCTGTAAAGAATGCTACAGCCATCATGATATCTATGGCCATGTGACATCGAAATAACTTGTACCAAGTGATCTTTGTTAGGACTTGGCTGAAAATAGAGCTTGACCAGTGCCTGAACTGAGAAAATGTTGCACGTGTTTCTCCATGAATGGCATGTCTGTGGTGTAATTTCTGTCTCAATGAAGGTTCTTTGCTTGCATTATCTATCCTTTCACAACTAGTGTAAATCTTTGTTCTTCTTGTCTTCCCCTTTCCTAATGCTCCTTTTCTTGTCCTTCCTCTTCTTCTACTTGATCCTTTCCCCTCCTTTTCTTTCTCATATTTTCTTTTCTTTCTTCCCTTCTTTCCATTTCCATGAGAAACATTTGCTGCTTTTGGATATAAATATCACCAGATTATATGAGTAGGCAATACAGACCCATTTAAATGAGTTGGAAAAGTAAAACATTTCATTTATTTATTTATTTATTTTTATTTTAGAGTTGGGTACATGAGGATTTGCTACATAAGTAGGTTGAGTGCAGATGAAGTTTGGACTTCTAGCAGGTGCTCTTTGCCCCTGATAGTAGACCTGGTAGCCAGTGTGTTGTCATGTGACTCCCGTTCCCCCTCCTTCCTACCCTCCCTCTCCTTGCAGTGTCCAGTATTTGCGCATATCTCCTTATGCTCATGTAACCAGTGATGACATGTGGTATTCAGTTCTTTGTTTCTGTGAGAGTTCACTTAGTATGTCGATTTCTAGCTGCATCTGTGTTGCTATGAATGCCACTATTTTTTTTTTCATGGCTGTGCAATATTCCTTTATGTATATATACCACATTTTCTTTATCCAGTCCACTTTAATGGCCATCTGGGTTGGTTCCATATTTTTGCTGTTGTGACTAGTGCTAATGAACATACATGTGCAGATGACTGTCTGGTAGAGCAATTTAGGTTCCTCTGGCTATATTCCCAGAAGTGGGATTGCTGGGTTTGTATGGAAGGTCAATATTTAGTTCTTTGAGAAAATGCCACACTGCTTTCCACAAAGGTTGAATTCACTTGCATTCCTACCAACAGTGTAGAAGTGTTTCCTTTTCTCGGCAGCCATGCCAACATCTATTATTTTTTGAATTTTTAATAATAGCCATTCTGATTGATGTGAGATGGTAACTCACTGTAGTTTTGATTTGCATCTCTCTGATGATTAGTGAGGCTGAGAATTTTTTCATATGTTTGTTGACTGTTTAAAAGTCTTCATTTGAGAAGTGTCTGTTCATGGTCTTTGCCCACTTTTTAATGAGGTTGTTTTGTTTTGTTTTGTTTTATTCCCCTCAATTCATTTGAGCTCCTTGTAGATTCTGGATGTTAGGCCTTTGTCAGATGCCTAACTTGTAAATAAAACATTTTCTTAATATGTATATTTCATATTTTAACTCAGTGGTTTTGAGAATATCCTTTCTTTGAGTTGATATTGCCTTTAATATAAATTTCCCCGATGAAAAGAAAAATCGACAGTTGTCAGTTTTCAATAGGAGAATTATAGACAGAGTTGTGATAGGAGAATCTTCTGAGGAAAAGGCATTTCTACAGACTTACTGTTCCTAAGAAAAATCCAGTGGTGAACACATGCTTTCCTTACGTAAGGTTTTTGTGAAAGTTGTGAAGGGAGGTATTGTGCAAGAAATTCTGGCTTCCACAGAAGAGAATGATACAGATTTTGGCTTGTCATTCTTCCCAGAAATTGAAGCTTTCTGGAATAAGCCCATCCATCAATCCATGCAAAGCAAATGACCTTCATCTGCCATATGGGTCTCATGATAACTATTACTTTTCCCATGTAGGTGCCAAGAAGAAACTGTATAAATTTAGAGTCTAAACAAATTCAGGAGCTGGGGGATTTTCATAAAATGTTTTGACTGTCATGCAGAAAAGGCATGATGGTGTGCTTATCTCTTTCGGGAAAGAGGGATCTCAGGGAGCCCTGGTAGTAGAGTTTTAACACCATAATCATGGCACAGTGTTTATTTTTGTAAAGATGTTTGATGATTGCAAGCCAAGGTAGCATATTACATCTACCTTCACGCTTTGGATATGCCTCCCACTGGACCTGGGAAGGCAGTTCCTGTGCTGGACACACTTCTAGGGACAAGGTTGGCCAGAACATGCCAATGTTGCAGCTGAAGCTGCTGATTCTCTTCTTCTGTGACTAAGTTCTTTTAATATGACACATAGTTTTTCTATAAATACAACTGTATTTTCATTTTGGTTATAGTTAAAATTTGTGGGTTAGGTGTAGGTTTTTCTAAGATAAATTTGCTTAATTCTTTTCTAATCTGTAAGCACTGATTTTTAAGTTTAACTCTCAGAGAATAAATTTACTTCAGCGTTTGGAGAGATGCCTTACTCCAACCCACAAAAGCTGTCAGAAACTCTTATTTTTAAAAAAATTCCTTTTCTTATTCACTTATTGACCTGTTTCTTGTGTGTCAGTTCTTATAATTTTTCCTTGATGTAAAAGATCAGAGCTGTAAGGAAAATCTGAAAACATTCACTCACATATTCTGGAGGGGAAGCTTGATGTTGTACTCTTATTATTGGCTCTCTTGTCTTACTTATCTAAAAGTCCTCAGCAGCATGGTCGAAAGCACACCTAACAGGAAGTCTGATTATGTGGGTTTTGCATCATTTGATAGTTATACAAATATCAAATGTGCAAATGTCCAAGCGTCAAACATCAAGTGAGTGATCATTTTGCTAACAGAATTAGTTTTGTAAACCTGAAATTAAAGATGATAATACTTAATCTGACAACCTCACAGTGTTCTGGGGAAAAAAAATGCCATTTGTCAAAGTATTTCATGAGTAGTAAAGTGTCCTGTAATCAAATTATTTTATTAATAATAGTTTTCATAATCATAATTCTTAGAATACTTAATTTTTATGAGGGAGACATGTATTGTGATACTGCCTAGGTTCCTCCTACAGAATTAGAGCACTTATTCCTAACTGCAGGAAGGAAGGACACAGGACTCTCAGTAGTCAGTCTTACTTACAATCTCAGTTAAGGTCATACTTCACTCAAGGTAGTACCTCGTTCCAGAGATTGTCCATATCAATGATTAATTACTATACTAATATAATAATTACTATACTAATATAATAATCAATGATTAATTACTATACTAATATCCCCTGGTCTCAACTTGGAACAACCTTAAAGGGTCATCCAGACTCTACAGCTCCCCTGAGGTCAGCTAAGGTCTTCATTGGGACTGTGTCCCAGCTCAGCTACCCCCACCACCAGTCCTTTTTTCTTCTTCTGTTTCTCTGCACTGTTGTTGACTCCAAGACACCTCCCTAATAAATGTCCTGCACACTCATCTCTGTGTTAAAGACTACTTTTCAAAGGAATCAAATTGCAAACGTGGATACAAGATCCAAGAAAGTGGATGCTGAAAGGGATTTTGGAGCTGGATTGCCTATTTCTCAGTGGAATGTGGAACTATTGGTATGCAAAACACAGATAGCCATTGGCACTAAAAGTGCAATTATTTAAATGTTTGATGGTGGCAAACTGGGATGGGATACTGATGAAAGTGAATTGTACCATGAGTTGGTGCCATGTGTCAGGAATTTGGGAACTATAAGGACGATGGAATTGGGCAGATATTGATAAGATTGCACTCGAAAAAAGATAATGTAAAGCTAAGAGTAATTAATTGGCAATAAAAACCAAGTGTAAAGCCAGAGGGCCTTTTCCTTGGTGGCATATAAAGAAGCTCTCATGTTCTTTAGTGGAAGGGCTGAGAAAGCAGGAGGCCAGCCCCTTCCTTCTTATAAAAGGGTTGAGTTTCAAAGAAAGTTAAACTCTAAAGGAAGGCTGGTCTGCTATACCAAATTAAGAGCCCTGATTGGAAGAAAACAGAACCCTGGGTATGTGATGGAAATGTGTGTTGAATGTGCCTGTACACCTTGCATTTCTAGATTCCACTGAGCCTACAGAAGTGAAAGATTGACATGCCTCCCTTGTTTGAAAAGCATTTACAGGCTTCTCTCTCAGAAGACATCATGTAATTCATCAGTATCTTCCCCTCTTGGCCACTAGGCTAATAACTAAGTCAAGGTCAGGGATATGCATGGCCTTATAGGGGAGGAAAGGGAGTATACCCTGAAGGAAATATAGGATCTGGAGAATATGTATGAGCAGAAGACAGAAGTACACATGTGTTACTCTCATATACTGAGGTGATTGACCAAGAGGTAGCAGAACATAAATTTGAATAAAGAGAACTTATCATTATGAGAGCACTCTTCCAGGACACAGAATTTAACACCCTACAAGCACCTAGGACATGCTATGAATGTTCTGTTAAGGTGGCTCCAAGAAGCATAGAAAATGCTATGGCCTATATACCAAGTGAGGTGGAAATGCCAGAATTGCCATAGCAGACAATCAAAGAAGAAATTAAAAAGTTTAGAAAAGCAGGCTTGTTATTAAGGATGTAACATTTCGTTCTGGAAATCCCACGAGATGACAATATTCTGTGGAGGTGTCTAAAGGATATGTCATTGGCCATAGCAATGAGAAATGCACTGGTGAGAATGGAGGCATGGAGGCAGCATCATCGCAAAGGCCAGAGCTGATGATAGGAGATGCTGTTACAGTCTGGGCTCATAATTGCAATGGAATCACATGATCATGAATTTAAAAAAAAAAAAGTGGGGCCAGACAGCAGCATATCATCATCTCAAACCACATTGGACCCAATTACCATAATTAGTGGCAAGGATAGAGTGACAGTGAAGGGAACCTGACTCAGAGAGAGTTATCAAGATGGCTAAGCACAACTAGAGGCAAGATAGATGGGCAGCCAAGACTGTACTTTAATCTGCACAGTCAATAGAAAGCAAGATGAGTGATCAGATAGCTATGAGCAGCTGATTCAATACAATGTCACAATCCTTTACTTGGTTTCAGGACCTGAGATGGTTTTCAGATCCGGAACTCATTGACTGAAAGAAAGCCTGGGTCCCCCAGAGGGACAGACCATGCAGTACTGGCCAAATGTACCTACTAATGATTCCCCCAATCCTTCCCCAATGCTGAAAGTAATTGTATGCTGAGGCCAAGAAATACCTAAACATTTTGAAACCTATTAGACAAAAATCCGAGTTGCTGCCTAAACACTGAAAACCTGCTAGATTGGGGGGCATTATGGGGATCCAGTTCACTTTATGATGGATTCAGTAGGTCTTTGGATTGTTTATTTCCCTGGTGCCCATATGTACAATAGACACACTTAGTAATGACAACAATCCTCCACTCAACCCAATCTTGTCTTTGGCTTGTGAGAAAGAACTCTTATAGTAGGATGGCTGGGTGAAAACCTCTAAAACTTCCCCCTACTCTTCTTTATAATAATAAATACAATGAAATAAATCGTATTTTGGGTGGATGACAGAAACCAGTGCCTTTCTTAAAGTCATAAAGGACTTAAGGTCTTAAAGTGGCGTTGATCCCACCATAATCCCATTTAATTTATAAGTTCGGGGTCCCTGCAAATACCAAATGAGTCCAAGAAGATGATGATGGATTACTGCTAGTTTAACCCTGTAAAAGATCAGTTGCAGCCAATGTGCTTGAAGTAATATTTTTTTCCAGAATAGATTAAAACAGCTTCAAGTACGTGTTATCTGGCCATTGAGCAGACATATGCGCTCTTTTACATCTCTATCCAAAAAAAAGAGAAACAAAAAGTGTTTGTGTTCTCTCTGACTGAATATTAGTATTTATAATTTTGTTCTAGTGGCATGTCAACTCTTCCTCCGGCTGTCATAATATAGACCATATGAACATACTGCAGAACACCATACTGTCTCTATAATTATGCTATCAAGTTAAAGAGAATGATAAGCAAGAAATGGCTAGCCCGGAGAACTCTGTAAGACCTCACTCCAGAGAATTAGTGATAAAACCAACAAACATTCAGGGACCTTTCACATTCTCCACACCAGTACATCTCCCCCCAAATAAAGAATACGTTATTAATTTTGCAACTTCTACGACAAAGAAGAAAGGTCAATGCTTGGTAAGCCTTTTGGCTTCTAGTTGAAGCATATTTCACACTTGGGACCTGTCTTTTTAGTGGTTGACACAAAAGGTTGTCAATTTTGTGTTAGGCCTAGGGCAAGAAAGGATTCACTAACAGTCATTCAACAGACTTTTGTCTGAAAACATCATTAAATGCAGAAAAAGCAAAGCTTTGACAGCAGGAGTTTGTAAGGCTTCAGTGTGAGCATCCTGTAAAGAGGGCTATGTCATCTGGCAGGCCCTGTAGTGTAAGAAATATCGGTAGGGGGATATACCATGGGGAATTTATGGTAAGCCCCTACTGGGGAAACTACAGGACAGATCATCAGGGCTTTGGATCAAGGATATACTGTTTGGAGCAGAGAAACGTGTTTTTGGAAACAGCTTCTGGCATATTATTGGGTCATACTAGAAACAGAACACCTGACCGTGGGACACCAAGTGTTTGTGTGGACAGAACTATCTACTATCAGCTGGGTTTCATCAGACGCAGCAAGTCTAGGTGAGGTGCATTCAGCAGCTAATTTTTCATAGGATGGGAGCTGTTCATCTGGCACAAATCACAGACAGACCCAGGGACACAAGCAATCTGAATGGGCATGTTGGCCAGACTCTCACTCTCTCCACCACTCTTGGCCCAGTGCCTCACTTTCAGCCTGCATTGGTGGTAACAAGGGTGATTTATTATTATTATTATTATTAATTTGTTTATTTATGGGGTACAATTCAGGGTTAGGTACATAATTGGGTCATCGTGTAAGTAAACTTTGGGCACCCTTATTGATGTTATGTGCCTCCCTGGCAGTGTTCCACTACTGCCAATCTCTTTCTTATAGTATTATGATAAATATTCAGGGTCCGCTTATGAGTGAGTACATGTAGTACTCAGATCTTTGTTTCTGTGATAAATCACTGAGTACTATAGACTCTAAATTCATCCAAGTTGCAGCAAAGTCCATAATTTTGTTTTTCTTTATGGCTGCATAATATTCCATCATATATATGCACCACATTTTCTTTATGCAGTCAACTTTCGATGAGAAGCACAATTGGTTCCATGTTTTTGCTGTTGTGAATAGTATAGCAATAAACATGCGTGTGCAGGAATCTTTTATTTATACCAGATGACAGAAGAGGAAAAAGCCCAAGCTTGGTTCATACCTGAGATGGCTTGGTTCATCAGCTGAAAACGGATGGTGGCTACATTATGGTATCGTTCAGGTGAGTTCTTGAGTAGGGATTCAGGAAGTTCATCTTGTTTTCTCCTTCGTGGCTCAAGGATGAAACATAGACAAGCACATGAGCAGAGGTGAATAGCTTGGTGACCTGGTCTGAGCCCTGGAAGAAGGCAGATTGAAAGATCAGGGACAAAGATAACTAGAGGCACGTGGGTAGTCCTGTGGTATGAACACCAAGTGTGAAGATTGCTGTATTGCATATTAATACTCACCAGAGAGTATCCACCATGGAGGAGGCACTGAACCATCAGCTAGAGAATTGAAACCAGCTAGCTTCTGTCCTTATTTACTCCTGCACCATCACACAGATGCATGAAATTAGTAGTCATGATTGCAGGGATGGAAGTTCTACATGGGCCCAACAGCAGCTAACAAGGCTGGTTGAGCTGATGACACATACACAAACTGCCAATCACAGAGACAATGTTGAGCTACCAATATAGTACTATCCCTTGGGAAGTTCATTGTCCAACTTGGTGACATGTTGACTACAATTGGGCTGTTTTAACTTGGAAGAGTGAATGATTCATTTTCACAGGAATAGACACATTTTCCAGCTATATAGGTGGTTTGTTTTTCACACCTACAGGGCTTTGTCCAGCACCACTATCAGGGGTGTACAGAGTGTTTGGTCTCCATGCAAAGATCCCACTGCATTAGACCAATGCACACAATTTCCAACAAAGGAGGCACAAATGGGGAACCATGACCATATAATTCACTGTTTGTAATATACCCTACAACATCCAGTGGTGCCAGATTGATAGACTGGAAGAGCAGTCAATTGAAGGTGCAGCTCAAAGGTAATACTTTACCTGGATAGGCCTCTGTCCTCTAGAATTCAAAATATCTGAAATCACACACTCTTTAGTGGAGCTGTTTCCTCAAAAGGTGGAAAATATAGGGTCAAGGACCAAGTGTGGACAAAGAAGGGGTGGATCCCATTAGCCATCACTACCATGGACTCTACTGGGAAATTTTTGCTTCCTCTCCCTGTAAATTTAGAGATCCTTGTTTTCAAAAGAGAAGGATTTTTTTCAGGTGACACAGCCAGTAGCCTTTTAAATGATAAGTTAAAGTTGCTTTCTGGGCCCTTTGGGTTCCTTATGCCAGAAAACAGCAGGCCAGAAGATGCATTTCCATTTTGGCAGAGATAGTTGCTTCTGACCGGGTGGAGGGGACAGTGCTACTGTTGTACAGTGAAGATATGGAGGAATACATCCCACACCTGAGTGATTCATTTGAGTACTTTTTTGCCTAATACTGTATGTAAATAGACAAGTGCAGCAACTCCAATCAAAGAAGTGCATGGTGATAGGATCCCAGGAATGAGATTCTGTGTCACACCATCAGGTAAATTAGACTAGAGGATGTGCTAGCTGAGGGTGGGAGGAATCTAGACTGGAGGAATCTAGGGAGAAAATGAGTGTCCGTTGTAGGCCTTAAGGTCAACTCCAGTCCTGGGGTGTATGGTTCTTCTCATTAGCCTTATAAGTTCACCCTGGGGAGGGAAGTGAGCTGGAATCTTGAAGAAGCTGCTTGCAGAGCCTATAGGAAGAAGTGGATCCATATGGTACTAGGGCAGCTGAGGTGGATGGTGTCATGTGCTTCCCAGATGTCCTTTCAGGAACAAAGGACTTGCTCCCCAGCTGCTGGAAGTGCTGCCCAAAGATAGCATTCAACTGTCAATCCTCTTTGAGAGTTGCTTCAGCTGAGGAAAACTGACTCACCCAAGGTCACACTTTCGTCCATGGAAAGCCAATGTCCAATGATTGCCAATTAGTGGGTATAATGACCCTGCCCCTTACCCCAACTGGGTACAGCAATTCTGGACTGTTGCCATGAAAAGCTATGAGTAGGCTCATGTTGGGTTCTGCTTCTTGGAACTCTGCATAATCCTGATTCTTTTCCCTTTTTCCACTGGTGTCTCTCCCACTGTTCTTGTGAAAGACTGGGACTTGGCTAGCATGTTTGTTATGTGTGACCATTCCCCACCACTAAGGAAAGAAAGACCATACTAAGGTGAAACACAGAAATAATTTTGTTTCCTTCTCTCCCGTAAGTTTAAAGTTTGGACCTTGAGAAGCTGGGAGAGTTAGGCTGTCGGGAGCCCACATGAGAGGTTGTGTAGACCTGTGTTTACTTGGAGTGGGAGTAAGGTTGGTGGAATTAGAGACAAGGACACAGAGAGGAAAATGCATCATTTATGAGGAGAAACAGAGAGGGCGGAAGTGGGGGGGGGGGGAAGAGGAAGAGAGGGAGGGAGGGAGAGGGAGAGAGGAGAGAGGAGGAGAAAGGGAAGAGGAGGGGAGGGGAAAGACTATGAGAGCGCCTTTGGTCTTCCTAGTTTCCATTTTCCAGCTGTAGTTAATGGAGGCCCATCTGTCCTTTGTTAATATTCCACTGAATTGGAATTGGAGACCCATTTCTCCAGAGACCTCAGACACAGACAAGCAAAGTGCTCTGAGTTAACTCTAGCTGGTTACCTTCTTTGCAAACAAGTCTTGACTAGAATGATTATACAGTGTCTTTAGCTTTTAAAACTATTTTTTCGTGTGTTTTTGTATTCATAGAAAAATTAAGATACTGAGGGAATATTTTAGATGTATAGAATGGAAATGAATTTGTATTAGTCACACAGTACCCCATATAGAATAGACCAATACTGAGGCGTATAAATTTTTGACCAAGAAATTGAAATAAAACTATGACAGAATGATCATTCACAATATTTTTATTTCATTAAATGTCTTTGGAACAAGGAGAAGTCCACAAGAATAGAAAAGCTAATTTGTTTTCCCTATTGAGACATTTTGCAAAGGGGTAAGGTTGGGAGTTAGGGGCAAAGAGAGAATAAGAGTGAAATCATACTAATGTCATTTAATAAGAAAAAAGGTGTAGTTAGAGTTCTGATAAATTTGTCACTTGTGATTTCAGAAATTAATCTTCATCAAGAAAATGTTAGTGATATTTGAAGAATGATATTGCATCGTTATGAAAACAAATATGGGAAGTTATTTCAGATGTTGTGCCACTATGCAAAAGACAGAGAGCAAAGGCATTCTGCATGATTGCAGCATGCTTGGAAACTGCCACATGGTTAGGAGTGACAGGAAGAAAGGAGTTTATTGACAGGCCAGTAGTTTTCAAAGTGAAGTCCCCAGAGCAGTAGTAGCAGCTGCATCTGACAACTTGTTAGAGATGCTCCACCACCCCATCTATACTTGGCTACATGCCCCAAACCCTAACCTACCAAAAATAGTATCCTATGAATCCTGTTGACTTTGGCTGTCAGCCACTAAGATGATTTGGTTTTGCTTTTCCATATTGTTATAATTTTATGAAAATAACTACTGCCCCAGATCTTGGGAATATAGCTTGAGAGTGTTTAGTACCTGTGGATTCCAGGAAACTGGAACCTAATTGCCTTAGCTACAGGTATTTTATAGATCATGGTGTCAGCTAAGATTTGCACTGCTGGGTTACTCCTCAGGGCCAAAGGGTGGAAAATAAAAAAGGATGAAAGGAAATATGGAGTAGGAAATGCAAGTTAGGATCTTGCTCTAAACTTTTACTCCTAGCTTATCTGTGACTCCCCTTGAAACTTAGTAGAATATTTTTGTGATAAGAATGGTAAAAACAATTTCTGGGACAACTATTTTAATTACAGGAATAAGCAGTCTTTTCACCAAATTTATTTTCTAAACATATTTCTTTTAAAAATTAACTAGAATAAGGCGTCCACATAAGTCTCCCTACTTACTGAGTGGTCTAAGTTCATTTTCTCCTGCACATTAAGCCCTCTTGCGTACAACCTGGGTCAAAAATAAAAATCAGCAAACTGAACTTAAATTCTAAAAGGAATTTAAAACAGAAGTTATATCTGTTTTTTCCCCATTTTCTTGAAGCCTTCATAAATATTTTGAATCTTTAAAAAAATGTATTTATCCAAAGGCATTTCCAGTTATTACTCATTTGTTATATGATCTGCCATTGTGTGAGAAATACAGACATTGAAATATGTTAATCTGTTATCATAAAATAATAATAGGTTCAGGGTGAGAACCATTATGTCTTCATTGAGTCTTAAAGTACTTGTGCACTAATAATAGTAAGACAGCATGTTAATTAATCACCAACATTAATGAATTATTAAAAATACCTAAGTCATTATAATAGTATATTCCCCAAGCCACTTAGTATCACTTAAGAAGAGAAAAATGGCTAATAGAATACAATTAAATATATACTGCTGAGTCCTTTAGAATTTTCCCACTTTTTGTTTACCATATGTTCATTATACCAAGCTAGTGAACAATAAGTACAAGGTTGACTTTAATTTAAATGTGATTTTTCATTCCTAAAGTTTGATCACCATTTAATTATCTGTGTGTATACCAGGCTTCCAAGAGTACCTGCTAGTTTGTCTAAGAAGATAAGTAAGAAATGAGGTTCAAGGTCTCTGTCATCATAATCAGTATATTTCATTCATCTCCATCTTACTCAGGTATCTATGTAGAAAACAGTTCTTTTCTACCTGATTCTTGAAACATTTTATTATCACCCAACCCTGTGTTATCTCCTGTTTTCTCTGTACACTTATGCGTACCATTTACTTGACATTAATTATATACTGCTTTAAATTTCATATGTATTTATTTTGTCTGTCTGACAGTTAGATTGCAAGTCTCCTGAGAGAAAGAACATTCTCTTCTTTTTTTTTTTTTTGAGTTGGAGTCTCACTGTCGCCCAGACTGGAGTGCAGTGACACGCTCCCGGCCACCGCAGCCTCAACCTGGTGGGCTCTGCGATCCTTCCACCTCAGCCTTCCAAGGAGCCGTAGTTACAGGCACGTGCTACCACCCTCAGCTATTTTTTTTTTTAATTGTGGGGATGAGGTCTCACCAAGTTGCGTAGGTGGGTCTCGAACCCCTGGGCTCTGGCAATCCACTTGCCTCGGCCTCCCAAAGTGCTGGGAAAACAGGCTGAGCCACTGAGCCTGGCCAAACATTCTCTTCTATCTTACCCATGTTAGCACATCTCATGCAAGAAAGCCCCAATGGGACTAGAGTGGATTTCTCAACAGAAACCTTGAAAGCAAGCAGAGTGATATAATATATTCAAAGTGTTAAGTAGTAAAAACAAAACAAACAAAACAAAACTCCTAGCCAAGAATACTTTGCAAAGCAAAGCTCTTCTCCAAAAATGAGGATGACATAAAGCCTTTCCCAGACAAAATCTGGAGTTCACCAATGTCAGACCTTCCTTGTGGAAATGTTAAAGGAAGTTCTTCAAGCTAGAATGAAAGGTGGCTACTGGTAACATTAAAACAGATGAAAATATAAAACTCACTGGTAAAGATAAGTATGTAGTCAAACTCATAATACTCCAATACTAACCTGCACACATTAGAGCCATAGAATCTTGTACAAAACATTACAAAAAATGTAACTTAGTTTCCTATACACTTAAGCAAATAAATATTTGTTGTTTTAATGCACTGTACTCATAAGTCTCTTTAAAGGTTTCCTCATAGCAAGAACCACAAAGTGTTTTCCAAGAATCTCAAAAATCATGCAATTCAGCAATGTTCTACAGAATGTTGTTCTCTAAGGCATGCTTGAAATGAAAGCTGTAAAGAGGGGAAAGAGAATATTACAAAATTAAGCAGAAGTAAATAGAGCCACATCTCCAAAGACTGCATGCATAAGTAAAGAAAGCCAGATGGTCCTCTTCATTAGAAAGATATGAAATTTGATACCAGCATGCAGAAAGAATTTTAGTTGTCAGCTTTTCTTCAATTCTAAACTTCACCTTAAATTGCAAGTTAAATTGATTCTCCTAGGAAATTCTCCAAACTGTTTTATGATGCTATTGAGTTTATTTTTGGAAGATTAAGCCACTCTTGTCTTTATGTGTCATGCCTTCCTGGCTTTGAAATATTCCATGCTCTTTCTTTTTAAAAAGTTTCTGTCTTTTAAGTTTATGTAAATCTATACTTCAAATCTTTCATAGATTACTTGTATTTTTCTTAACATCTAATGGGTCACAGTTCCATGTTTCTCTTTTTCTGCTTCTTTTTCTCTTTCTAGACCCACTCTCCTTTCTTTTTTATTGTTTATGTATACTCTTACTCTTGATGTTTCTCAGATATTTTGTTGTTGACTTCATTGCTTAATGTCAATATAATGCAAAATTATTGTTAAAACCTTGCCCTTGGAGTTGAGAACACTGTTCTTATAAGGTGAGATTTAGTGCAAAAGTAAAAAAGTTCTATCAAAGCCTTCTCTACGTTGGCTGTTTAATGTGCTATACTCATAACTCTCACTCAAAGAACTTAATGATGTAAGTATTCCCAGCAGCAACATACTTGTGTAGGATTTAGTAACTAAATATTCATGGACCCCTAGGGAATCAGTGCATGGCCTTCAGGAAACCCAGAAATCCTCTGAAATACAGATTTTCAGTGTGTGAAATATGACAAATATTTGTAATTTTTGAGAATTCCAATGATGTTAAGTATATGGAAACTCTCTTCTCATAAGTTAGCAACTGACTTTGTCTAAATTTATTCTAAATTATTTAGAACATACATCTTTTTCCAGTCCTGCCACTCAGTCTTCATGATACTATATGCCATGTTTACAGTCTGGTTACTGGTGTTTTGGGCTACCTACCTTCATTCTCTAAGGATATGTTATATCTTCATATAAAAAACAAATTTGCAGTGAGGTTACTGAAGTTCTTAACATTTTTTAAATTAGTTAGAGCTGCTATTTTTCAAGGCTCAGCTACAGAGAATTTCATGGTTTAAGTATTTCCAGAAGGAATGCAGTTGTGTAGGAATATGCAGCTCAACTTTCGTGGGCCCTAAGAAATCGGTTCATGGGCTTCAGAGAGTCAAAGAACCCTCTGAAATATTGGATATTTGTGTATCTGTTCATTTTTATATATAAAGAGTCTATCATTTTTGTCAGATGCACAAGTCTAAGAATCATATCCTTAAAGGGATGCACCATAGGAAAACAGCATGGAGACTTTAGTGTGAAAACCTATGTTAAATCTGCACCAAATAAAAGACAGTTTATAAAACATACTTTAAAGAGTGTATAAAAAATAGTTGATACAACAAAACAAAATACTAAACAAACAAACAAACAAACCAAAAAGAAAACCTGTGTTAAATCACTAAAATAAGGACCTTAGATAACAGTGACTCAGAGGAATCTGGGTGCCAGTGCCACTTACCTTAGGTGCAAGGGTATGTATACCTTCAGGTATCATAATTTCCTATCTTACGGAAATTTATCAGCACCCAAATGAAGAGATAGTACCTATGAGAGCAGATGAATCTCCGCTGACATTCAGCTGAAATGCCTGAGGATAAGACTGGAACTGCACATGGACTGAGCAAGGAGTCTAGAGAGTTTGGTGTGTTCAGAAAGAGAATACAGAAGGGTCAAAGAGGGATGCATGGGAGGGGACAGAACATGATAAGGATTGACATGTTTTTTCTTTTTTAAATTGACTCAGTAATGTACAAAATGTCAGTCAAGGGAGTCATAGAGGGAAAGAAAGAGCCTCTACCTTTTCTTCGAAGCCACCAAAGTCAGTTCAGAGAGAACTTCCTGAACTTAGAAAAGATTTTTGGAAAGAGACTACTGGTACTTTTGCTATCCTAATGTCAAGAAATTCACTCGAAGATTTGGTAAGTGGTTTAATGTGTTTTGGAAAAGTTAAATAATCCAATTGTCTTGCAGTGTGAAGCAATGAAAGTTTTTTCTGAATAATAGGTGATTCTGAGCTGGGTTCGGTGGCTCAACCTGTAATCCTGCGCCTTGGGAGGCTGAGGTGAGTGGATTGCCTGAGCCCGAGGGTTCGAGACCCGCCTGGGCAACTTGGTGAGACCTCATCTCTACAATAAATCAAAAATTAGCTGGGCGTGGTAGCACGCGCCTGTAATTCCGGCTATTTGGAAGGCTGAGGCGGAAGGATTGCCGGATCCCAGCAGGTCGAGGCTGCGGTGGCTGGGAGCAGCCACTGCACTCCAGTCTGGGCAACAGAGCGAGACTCCAACTCAAAAAAAATAAAATAAATAAATAAAAATAGGTGATTCTGCATTTCATAGAGAATAAAGGCTCAGTGAAACTCTCTTGGCTGTCTTTTAGTGCTCTAGATTTTTTTCAGCTCAGTGCAATAAATAAGAGTCAAAGTACTATCTTGCCTAGAAAAGAAAAGCAACCTAATATTCATAGGCTTTAGAACATTGGGGTTTTTAAGGCTGCACAAAGTATTCTGATGTTTCTGTACTGTATTTTTCTTCTCTTCCCTCTTTTTTTCCCTCCTCCTCCCCTTTTCATGCCTCCTTCTTTTGGCTTATAAAAAAAAAAAGAACGAAAGAAAGAAAAAAAGAAAGAGGAAAATAAAGAAAGAGAAAAAAAGAAAGAAAGTTCCTGAGAAGGACCCTGAATTTTCCTGATAAATCTATGGCATAGTTACTTAAAGAAGTTATCCTGATTAAACTCCAACCAATGTGTGATTTATTCTAAAATATCTTAAGGCATGATTGTTTTAAGCTTACTTAAACACCACCAAATGGACTGATATTTTACTCCTGCTTAGCAGGACTTTTGGGGGTTAGACTCAAAATTTTCTAGCTGTCCAGATGAATACCAGAAGGCATACTTCTTCACTTGGAATTGACAAGTACCCTTCAGATGACCGTGGAGCAAAGAGCTATCTTTCTCAAATAAATGCACACTAGTTTTTAAAGAAGATTCACGTTGTTCTCTCACTAATTCCTGCATTAGTGTCCTAAACAGAGCAAAGTCTGAGTATTTGAATTTAAGTCCAAGCATAGGTTCTCCCTTGGTGAGTCTTCCTTCAGAGGGTAATTCAGACGGATGCTCTTGCCTTCCATAACCCTAGTTTTCTCCTAAGAGTCCTTATCATGTTCTGGTCCTTCCTGTGCAATTGTTTTTGACCCTTCACTATTCTCTTTCACCAAGCTCCTTGCTCATTCTCATGCACAGCTCTGGTCTTGTTCTCAGGTATCTTGGCTGTATGTCAGTGGAGCTTCATCTGCTCTCACAGGTACTGTAACCTCATGGTCCTCGGGATATTGGGGTTGAGATAATGGAAGGTGCTCCAACTCTTGTTCAACTTCTTCCCAATAACTGTGCTGTGGTCTTATTTTCTCCTGAAGTTTTTGACACAAATATATGGTAACCATGATAATTCTTTTCTTACAAAAGCCTCCCAAAACTAGTTTACATAAGCAATATTTACTCCTAGTGTTTGCTACCCTCTTTACTCCTATACTTAAAGAAAAAATCTTGGTCAAATTTCTTGCGAAATTAAAAAAAATCTAACCTTGTGTACAGAAGCACATGAGTCTCCTTTTTTCAGGTACCTTATACTGCTCATATTAATGAACTGACAATGCTTCTGCATTTCTTTCTTTTTTTTAAAATAAAGATGTGGGGTACAATTCAGGGTTAGGTATACAAGCATTGATTATGCAGGTACCCTTGTTGATGAGGGTCCCTCCCTCCCCTAGCAGTTTCCCTCAACTGCCAATCCAATTTCCCTCCCCTGACAGTTTCCCACTACTGCCATTCCCTTTCTTATAGTATTATAATTGTTCAAGTTCTGCTTATGAGTGAGAACATAGGGTACTATGTTCTTTGTTTCTGTGATAGATCACTGAGTATGATCGACTCCAAATCCATCCAAGTTGCTGCGAAGTCCATATGTTTGTCTTTCGTTATGGCTCCATAATATTCCATTGTGTATATGTACCACATTTTTTTATCCAGCCCAGCTTTGATGGGCAGCATGGTTGCTTCCATGTTTTTGCTATTGTGAATAGAGCTACAACAAACATACATGTGCAGGTGTCTCTTTTGTAGAATGATTTGATTTCCTCTGGGTATATTCCCAATAGGGGAATTGCTGGGTCATATAGAAGGTCAATTTGTAGTTCTTTCAGAAATCGCCACACCGTCTGACAAAGAGTTTGCACTAGTTTGCATTCCCACCAGCAGTGTAGAAATATTCCTTTTTCTCCGCATTCTCATCAGCATCTGTTGATGTTTGTTTTATTAATGATGGCCATTCTCACTAGGGTGTCATCTCAATGAGGTTTTGATTTGCATTTCTCTGATGATGAGTGAGGTTGAGCACTTTTTAATGTGTCTGTCAACTGCCCATATATCTTCCTTTGAGAAGTGTCTATTCATGTCTTTTGCCCACTTTTTAAAGGGGCTGTTTGTTTTTTTATTTTCAGTACATTTGAGTTCGTTGTAAATCCTAGGGTTTAGGCCTTTGTCAGATACACAGTTGGCAAATATTGTTTTCCCATTCTGTGGGCTGTCTCCCTCCTTTCTTGTTGGTTTCTTTTGCTTTGCAGAAGCTTGTTAGTTTGATGAGGTCCACTTGTCTATCTTACTTCTTAAGGTATTAGCCTGAATAGGAATTGGTTGCCAGTTCCAATTTCCATAAGGGTGTCTCCTGCGTTTTCTAAGATTCTTATAGTTTGAGATTTTATGTTTAGGTCTTTGAACTATTAGAGTTAATTTTTGTGTATGGTGGTAGGTAGGGGTCCTGTTTCAATCTTCTGCATGTGGTCAGTCAGTTTTCCCAGCACCATTTACTGAATAGGTTCTCCTCTCCCAGTGGTTGTTGTTGGAGGCTTTGTCAAATACGAATTGGTTGAGGAATTGAGACTTTGCTTCTGGAATCTCTATCCTGTTCCATTGGTCTATGTGCCTGTCCTTGTACCAATACCAGGCTGTTTTGATGACTGAAACCTATTAATAAAGTTTGAAGCCTGGAAATATGATACCTCCTGCTTTGTTTCTTTTGCTAAGGATTGTTTTGGCTATCGTGGTCATTTATTTTTCTGTCTGAATTTCTGTATTGTCATTTCTGAGAAGAATGATGTTGGTAACTTAAGGGGTATTGCATTGAATCTGTGGATAGCCTTCAGTAGGATGGACATTTTAACAATGTTGATTCTTCCTATCCATGAGTATGGAATATTTTTCCATTTGTTTGTGTCTTCTTGAATTTCTTTGAACAGTGTTTTGTAGTTCTCGTTGTAAAGATCTTTCACTTCTCTGGTTAGGAATATACCAAGGTATTTCATTTTTTGTGTGGCTATTGTGAAAAGGATTGTGCTTTTAATTTGGGTCTCTGCCTGCTTGTTGTTGGTGTATAGGAAATGCAACTGTCTTTTGCACATTTATTTTGTACCCAGAGACTTTGCCAAAGTCCTTAATCAGTGCAAGCAGGTTTTTGACAGATTCTCTTGGATTTTCAAGGTATAGGATCATATCATCAGCTAAGAGGGATAAGTTGACTTCTTCTTTTCCTATTTGGATATCCCTGATTTCCTTCTCTTGTCAAATTGCCTGAGCTAGGACTCCCAACACAATGCTGAACAAGAGGGGTGAGAGTGGGCAGTCTTGTCTTTTTCCAGTTTTCAGGGGAAATGTTTTCATTTTCTGTCCATTTAACAATGTGCTAGCTATGGGTTTATCATATATGGCAATTACTATTTTGAGGTATGTTGCTTCTATACCTAGGTGTTTGAGGGTTTTTATCAAGAAGGGATGCTGGATTTTATCAAAAGCTTTTTCTGCATCTAATGAGATAATCATGTGGTTCTTGTTTTTACATCTGTTGATGTATTTAATTACATTTATGATCTTGCAAATGTTGAACCATCCCTGTATCCTGGGGATGAAGCCTACATGGTCATGGTGGATGATTTTTGAGATTATTTTTGGATCCAATTTGCTAGAATCTTGTTGAGGATTTTTGCATCTATGTTCATAAGGGATATTAGCCTGTAGTTCTTTTTGTTGTTGTTGGATCTTTACCCGGTTTGGGTATCAGTGTGATGTTAGCTTTGTAAAATGATTTGGGAGGAATGCCATCTTTCTCAATTGCCTGGAATACTTTCAGTAGGATTGGTATCAGCTCCTCTTGTAGGTTTTGTGGAATTCTGCTGGAAAGTCATTGGTCAAGGGCTTTTTTTTGTAGGTAGTTTTTGTATGACACAGTCAATTTTCTGGGTAGTATTGGTCTATCTAGTGTCTCAATGTTTTCTTGTTTCAACCTGGGGAGGTTGTGTAATATCAGAAAGTCCTCCATTTCATTTAGGTTATCAAGTTTGTTTCCATACAGGTGTGCATAGTAATCTTTGATAATCTATTGTATTTCTTCTGGGTCAGTTGTGTTTTGATTTTTGTATTTCTGATTGCTTTTATTTGGGCTTTTCCTCTCTCTTTCTTGGTCATTCTATCAAGGGGTCCATCAATCTTGTTAATTCTTTCAAACAGCCAACTTTTTGTTTTGTTGATGTTTTTCTATGATATTTTTTTCTTCTATGTCCCGTATTTGGGCTCTTATTTTGGTGATTTGGATTCTTCTGCTAAAGTTGGGGTTTTGGTGGTCTTCTCATTCCAGCTCCCTTAGGTGATTTGTTAGGCTCTCCACTTGTGATCTTTCCGTTTTCTTGATGTGTGCTCATAGAGATATAAATTCCCCTCTTAGAACTGTTTTCAAGTCATCCTAGAGGTTTTGGTAAGATGTTTCTTCATTTTCACCTGTTTCCAGAAATCTTTTAATTTCTGCTTTGATTTCAGTGTTGATTCAGTAGTTGTTCAGCATCATGCTGTTTAGTGTCCATGTCCTTGTGGGCTTTGGGGATATGTTGTTGGTGTTGATATTTATTTTTATTCCACTGTGGTCTGCGAATGTGCATGGTAAGATTTCAACCTTGTGGAATTTTTTTGTGCTTGATTTATGGACAAGGATGTAATCAATCTTGGAGTATGTTCCATATGGTGATGAGTAGAATGTATATTCTGTGGTTGTTGGGTGGAATAATCTGTAGGTATCTATTAGGTCCATTTGGTAAAGTGTCAGGTTTAGGTTCTTAATCTCCTTGTTGATTTTTTGCCTTGATGATCTGTCTAGGGCTGTAAGTGGGGTATTCAAGTCCACTGCTAAAATAGTGTTAGAGCCAATATCTTTTTTTAGTTTATTTAGTAGTTGCTTTATAAATGCTGGTGCTCCTGTGTTGGATGCGTATATGTTTAGTATGGATAATTCTTGTTGATGGATTGAACAATTTATCATTATTTAGTGTCCTTTTGCATCTTTTTAAATTTTTGAAAAGTTGTTTTGTCTGATATTAAGATCACAACTCCTGCCTTCTTTTGTGATCCATTTGCCTGGAAACTCATTTTCCATCCTTTAACTTTGAGTCTGTGTGCATCCCTTGTTGTGAGATGATGCATCAAATAATTGGGTCATGGTTCTTATCCAGGTTGCCATCCTGTGTCTTTTCGGTGGTGCATTTAGTCTATTCATATTCAGGCTGCTTATTGAAATGTGATTGTTTCTCCCTCTCATGGGGTTCTTATAAAGTTTTTTTTGTTTGTTTGCTTGTTTTCTTTTGGCTTTAGGGTTAATGCATGTGTATATTTTCAAGTTTCTTGTTGCACTGTATTCTTTGTTGATTCTGTGCTTTGCTGTTCTCTTGGGAAGTGTGTGGTCATTCTTTTTTTCCTTTCTTCTGTGCTTAATACCTTTTTAAGTGTCTCCTGTAGAGCTCGTCCATAGGCTGCATAATCTCTTAGGGATTCGATGTCTGGGAAGGATTTTAATTTTCTATCACTGATGAAGCTGAGCTGGGCTGGATAGGTAATTCTTGGTTGAAGTTGTTTATCTTTGAGGACTTTGAATATAGGGCTACAGTCCCTTCTTGCTTGTAGTATTTTGCTGATAGTTCTGCTGCTATTGTGACTGGTTTTCCCCGGTAGGTAGTCTGACTTTTCTCTCTTGCTTCCTTTAGGATTTTTTTCTTTTGGGCCTACCTTGTGTAGGTGGATTACTATGTGTCTAGGGGTTGGTCTTCTTATTTGATACCTTATGGGGATTCTCTGTATCTCTTGTGCTTGGCTGGTCACATCTCTGTTGAGATGGGGAAAATTTTCTTGCATTACCTCCTGGAATACTTGCTCCAAGTTGTTCTCCATTTCCCTTGATTCTTCTGGGGTACCAATCAGGTGTAGGTTTGTATATAATTGCACATCTCTTGTAGGCTTTGTTCTTTCTTTCTGAGTCTTCTTTCTATGCTTTTTTTTTGAGTTGGAGTCTCACTCTGTCACTGAGACTGGAGTGCATTGGGATGCTCCCAGCTACCACAGCCTCGACCTGCTGGGCTCTGGTGATCCTTCCACCTCAGCCTTACAAGTAGCCAGAACTACAGGTGTGTGCTACCACACCCGACTAATTTTTTTTTATTTTTTATTGTAAAGACGAGGTCTTGCCAAGTTGCCTGGGTGGGTCTCAAACCTGTCGGTTCAAGCAATTCACTCACCTTGGCCTTCCAAAGCGCTGGGATTACAGGCTGAGCCACCAAGCCCGGCCTTCTTTCTATGTTTTTATAGATCAGGTTAATTCCATGTTCTGGTCTTCAAGTTCTGAGATTCTTTCTTCAGTTAGATTAATTCTGCTTTCCATGCTTGTCATCTTGTTATTTATTTCCTGGATGAAATTTTTTATTGCCAAAATCTCTGTTACAAGTTCTTTCAGTGTTGCATCTTATTTTTTTGGAGTCTTATTCACTCTTTCCATCCATTCCCTAATCCTTGTCATATTCTGCGGCCAGTCATTGGTGACGTCCATTGTTTGGGCTCCAAGGTCTGCTTTTTCAGGAGTTTTGTCTTTGATACACTTGAAATTGCCTGAGGCTCTTGTTTTTCTCTTTAGTTCTGTTATTCAGTGTCAGTGGGAGGGGCTTTCCCTTCTAATGCTTGTGCAGTCCTCTACTCTTCCCTGATCTGGGCTCTGAATTTGTTTTATTTTGAAATAGGATTGTGGATGGGAAACTTTGCTGTCTCTTGTAGCTTTTGAAACGTGAATAAAGTAGAGGATGGGGTGCTAGGAATCAGAAACTACTTGCAAATTGAAATGTTCACTTATTGTGGTAGGTATTCCCTGAGACACACTCCCTACCACCACTCTATATGATGATGCAAAGCAGAAACCAACGCAAAAGCAATTGAACACACCCTAAAACAAACTGAAATAACCTAAACACACACACACACACACACACACACACACACACACACACCACACACACACACACACACACACACACACACACACACACCTAGCATAAAGTATATAGAGAAGAAAAACAGAAAGACTAGAGGAAAATAAAAAAATAAAATAAAATAAGGGATTCAGGTTGAACCCTCACATATATATTGGCACATACCTTAAACTATAAAAAATGAATATTAAAAATCCCAGTGGAACAAAAGAGCAAATTCCAACAACAACAAAATCGAAAGATGAGCACTCAGTCATTCATATACACACATAAACAGAAAATGACAAATAAATAAGAAAGAAACAGAAAAATAAAAGAAAAAAAATTGGGGGAGATGCAGATCAAACTCTCCCATACACATTCATGCACAAAGGAAAAATATTCTTAAAATAAATGAACTAACAAACAGTCAAACAATTTTTAAAAATTAAAAAACAATTGAAAATTTAAAAAAATTTAAAATCCTGCCCTCCTTGCAGGCTCTGTAATTGTTCCTTTCCAGCAGAGCCACCTCTTTTACTCTCTCCTCAGGGAACAAAGCAGAGAAGGAACAGGGGCAGTGGAGGTGGGGGGGCTGCAATCCTCCTCTCCCACTCTCGTATGGGAGATACGCAATTGTCTCTTCCCCAGGTATGTATTCTCACCGGTGGTGCCCCAGCCAGGCCTAGCCTGGAATGGAGTTCTATTGTGACTGATGTCCAAGCTCCGCCTGGGTTTGTCCCTCTCAGTTGTGGCTCAGCTGTGTGGGTCTGATGTTCAGAGGATTGCTGGGGAGGAGAGGGTTTGGGTCAGCCCCAGACTCACCACTGATCTCTTTGGAGTTCTTCTTTGTCCTTTTCTGATCATACCCTTTGGCCCACAGCTCGATCAGGGTAGGGGGTGGGGTGCCTGGAACTCAGCACTCATCAGGTCCCTCTGAAGTTTGTGCTCTGAGGATATTCCTTCTGGGCCATGATCAATCTCTGAGTAGTTGTTTCGCTAGTCACAGAGATCAGGTCTGTTGCTCTGTGGTGAGTAAGTCGGAGCACTTTCCTGTCCCACCTTCAAGATGGTAGTGGGATACCTCTCTTGTTCTCTTCCATGGGAACTTGCCTCTGTACTCTCTCCACAGCCCATGCCAGAGCTCTGCCAGGTGCTAAAGTGGTGAGGCAAAACCAGTCTCTCTCCTGCTTCAGTGGTGAGGGAGAGCCTGGGGTGATAGTTTCTCCCCACCATTTTTTCAAAGAAAAACTTTTGACCGTTTAAAAAAAAACAATGGTGCTTCACTTCTACAACCTGGGAAGAGCCAGGGAAGAAATAGAGAAACTGCAGCACCAGCTGTTACACCAGGGGCCTGGCCAACCTCTCACAAACCCCACTTAGACAGTCTCTCCCAGCATTTTCCTCCCAGAGAGGGATTGTTGATTAAAAAAAGGAAAAAGAAAAAGAGAATGACACTCTGCTTCTGTGTCCCAGGAATCGCTAGTATCTAAGCCCAGCTGCAGTGGCACCAGCTGCTGCACCAGGAGAGCCCTGGCTGCTAGCTCCCTAGCCCTCACTCGGTCAGTCACTTGCATGCCCACTTGCTCACCAGTATGTACTCAAAACTTTCCATACACTCACTCACTCACACAGGGACTCGCATAGTCTGACTGACTTGGCTGCCATCTTCCTGACTCTTCTGCATTTCTGATAAATGGCATCTTGTTCCCAAATTTCTCACTAGTTGGTTGGTGCAAAAGTAATTGTGGTTTTGGACCATGAATTTTGAATCATTATAACTAGACTCAAACACATCTTTATTAATCAAAATAGGAACTATTGCAATCAACACATTTTTGCCAATGAAAAATAAGTTTGCTATTCCTGTACCTTAAAAATCTACGCTTTGGGATTTGATGAACTCTTAGAAAACATTTTCTGCATCCTTCAGGTTGTGGAAGTGTTGCCTTTGCAAAAAGTTGTTGAGGTGCTTGAAGAAGTGGTAGTTGGTTGGTGAAAGGGCAGGTGAATATGGTGGATGAGGCAAAACTTCATACTTGAATTTGTTCAACTTTTGAAGTGTTGGTTGTATATCGTGTGGTCAAGTGTCATGGAGGAAAAGTGGGCCCTTTCTGTTGACCAATGCCACTGTAGGCATTGAAGTTTTCAGTGCATCTCACTGATATGATGAGCATAC
Organism: Carlito syrichta; assembly: GCF_000164805.1. NCBI lineage: Eukaryota > Metazoa > Chordata > Mammalia > Primates > Tarsiidae > Carlito > Carlito syrichta. Next base: position 110,898 of record NW_007254116.1, on the reverse strand, counting down.
TTCTCAGATGTAATGGTTTCACTGGGATTCAGAAAGCTGTAGTAGATCACATTGGCCGCAGACCACCAAATAGTGACTATGACCTTTTTTTGGTGTAAGTTTGACTTTGGGAAGTGTTTTGGAGCTTCTTCTCAACCAACCACTGAGCTGGTTGTTGCAGTTGTTGTATAAAATCCACTTTTCATTGCATATCACAATCCGTTAGAGAAATGGTTTGTTGTTGCATAGAATAAGAGAAGACGAGACTTCAAAATGATAATTTTTTTATTTTTGGTCAGTTCATAAGAAACCCACTTATCAAGCTTTTTCATTTTTCCAATTTGCTTCAAAAGCTGAACGACCATAGAATGGCCAACAATGAGTTTTTCGGTGACTTCTTGTGTAGTTATAAGAGGATCTGCTTCGATGATTGCTCTCAATTCGTTATTGTTAGCTTCCAACGGCCAATCACTATGCTCCTCATCTTTAATGCTCTCGTCTCCTTTGCAAAACTTCTTGAACCACCACTGCACTATATGTTCATGAGCAGTTCCTGGGCCAAATGTCCTGTTGATGTTGCAAGTTGTCTCCACTGCTTCACAACCCATTTTGACCTCGAATAAGAAAATTGCTTGGATTTGCTTTTTGTCTAACATCCTCTCTGTAGTCTAAAATAAATATAAAATAAACAACAAGCAATGAGTCATCAGCAAAAAAATGTTAAGTGAGAAATGCACATTGAAATGATATATAACATAACCACATTTATTTAAGAATGCATTCCAGTTGCAAACAGCAAATTTTGACCATGCAAAAACTGCAATTATTTTTGTACCAGCCTATCACATTAAATTAAATTTGATTTGATTTAATTAAAATTTAAATTATCAAATTAACAATTCTGAGACACATATTCCTTAGATTATATGGTTAATGATGCTGTTAAGTCCTTGATGTACTGGGGTTTTTAATATCCTTTCCATACAGGGATGGAGTAGGGCTCTACTCATTGCTTCCTTTGAAGTCTTGGTTTTCAGTTTCCACTTGGCTTTTCTAAGGTGGATTTATGGTTTGGAGAGTAAAAATCAAGATCAAGTCTTGGATTAAGATCAGGGATGGGAGTGAGGCTATCATGATAATCCAACCATTAGCCAGAGCTGTCCTCACGATGCATGTTTCCTGGAGGCAGAATTTGGTCTATTTCACTGGATATACACAGTGCATGGCAATAAATTCATATGAACAGGTGAATGCTTTCAGAACACTTTAAACACGATAACAACTTACCTTATTTTACAAATCTCGAGAGGTATATATAAACGGTCATTAAGGAAGATAGAAGAAATGGCAGACTAACAGGAAGTCATAAGTCATAAGTGCATGGAGCACATTGGGAAGGCTGAAATGAGTCTAGCCATGTAGGCAATGATTGAAAAAAAATACAGCACGGAATATGGATGCTATAGAATAGACCTTCTTTCTAACTGTGCATAAAGTCTACAGAACCTTTGCATAATTTATTTTTTTTTAAGTTGATGGACTGAAATCTACATTTTAAACAAAAAATAATGTAGATGATTTCATATTTTTTTCGATTTCCCCAGCTGGCTCTGTATGATGACTGTGTAGGATGAATGCTGTGAATACGTCATTGTATTTAACTGAAAGCATTTCTGATATTAAAATTTCACTTTGGTTTCCAAAGAAATCTTAGTCAAAGCAATAGTAACATGTTCTCACAAGAGATTGTCTGTGAACTGATGGCATACATTATTCTCATGCCACAATCTAATAATCAGGATCATTTTACTTCGTAGAATACCATGCCCAGTGACAATACCTGTGACGATGAGATAATAGCAACCATGAACACCCAGGGGAGAAGGGGGATGAATCGTTAGCAGACATTATCATCATTAATAAGAAACACTGTGAATGTGGTAATATGCTTTTCATCACTACTGCTATTGCATAGACTGTAGATTTATTTTCAAAGGTGAATTGATAGCCACATAAAACTAACGGTAGTGCTGACAGAAGGAATAAAATGTTTGTAAGTTAAAGAAAGTATTACCATAGCCTTGAAAATCAGAATTTACTAATTGCTCTAATGCATCGTCTACATGTTTACCTTTAGTAGGTAACTGCTGATATGATATAACAGTATTTTCCAAATGACGATTTGGAGCCTAAATAATTCTTGGACATCACCCTCTTAGGGCTGCTTTTGTTCAGGGGTAGTAGGTGGGTGAAGATGTTGGGTGCCTTCCACCTTTGATTTTTTTATTCAAATCCTATCTTCCTTTGGGTTTTGTTTTAAGACTTTCCTTTTCCAGAAAGTTTTCCTTGGTTCCTAGAACCTATACCCTCTCAATTCCCAGAGTGTTTTTTATTGGACCCTACCTTTTGGCACTCAGACACATACTGCCTGGTGCTGATGGGCCTTTCCAAAAAGATTGTATTTCTTAAGTCAGAGGTTGTGCATTATGTTATTTTTTAATTTTTTCAGTGCACATGGCATTGTATTCATGGCAGGCACTCAATAAAAATGTAATGAATTGTATGCAAATGATATAATTACAGTATTTTCAACCTTATGAAACTTTTAGAAATCATTTAATTCAAGTTTCAGTTCTATGGATGAGGAAAATGAAGCCAACAGAAGTTAAGTTTTTGCTCAAGGTCATATGACTATTGTATAATTTTTAAATAATCCAAGTACATAATTTCCTTAGGAAGTAGATATGTTATTCACATTCTTATTCAACCTACTTGTTTTCTTAATAAACTTTCCTTTTCACCAGCATTGAAGAATGGTACCTTATCTCCACTACTGCTGGGATCAGTGAGGATTTCGTATGTTTTCTGTTCTCTTTAGAGCTCTGATGCTGTGTTTAATATGTATCAACATATTTGCAAACGCTTATACGTTTTCTTTTTCTAGCTTGATGGTTTTAGGTTTCATTGTGAAGTCTCCATCCTTTGCTGCAATTGGAATGATTGCATCTCTGCTCACATAGAGCGTTCTTTCTGCCTCAGTTTTATTGTTTACCACAATTAGACCTGCATTGTGGTTTAGTGAATAGATGTTTATCTCCCTGACTATTCTGGGGATGTTTGAGGGTGGGGAATCACATAATGATCATCTTGGTTTCTCTCTAGCACCTAGCCCAATTCTTTGAATACAGCAGAAACTGCATAAAGACTGAATAAATTGTTTTGTCCAGGCTAATAGAAGAAAATGATAGTTACAAGAATGTGTTTCTGAAAATAAGGCATTTTACATGAAAATGCTAACCAAAGCCTATTGCCCATTATTTAAAAAGGAGAAAAATTGTAATGCATGTCAACACAAAACAACCATCTAATTTTTAAAAATATAACTAATCCTAATATAATGTCCAGGTAAAAGTAACTACAATGTTAGGAAGTGAAAAAAAAGTGTTAGAAAGTAAGCACGTTAGGAAGTAAAAAGGTAAACATCATTTCCAGATCTCCAAATAATGAATAAAGGTATTAGTAATGACTGTGTACAAATTAACATGTACAGTTTTAACACCACATCATAAACATGTGTATGATAAGGCGTAGAAATGGACACATAACAATAAATAAAGTTTTTTGGGGGAAAGAAAATAAAAAGTTACAATAAAAAGTTAATTTATTGTTATGAAATATTTGTCATTTGCAACTTGGAAGAAGTTGAGAATTAAGTCAGGAAGAAGGGTTGGAACAGTTGTTTGTCAAGTGTTATGGAAAGTGGTAGTATGAGGGACTGATGTGACTGGGTGACTGTATTCACCCACTTTGGTTGTTGCTATGGAATACCATAGACTGGGTGGCTTATAAACAATCGAGGTTTATTGCTGACTGTTCTAGAAGCTGAGGAGTCCAAGATCAAGCTGTAGGCAGATTTAGTGTCTAGTGATAGTTGGTTTCCCTGTTCACAGATGGCATCTTCTCATTGTGTCCTCACATAGTAGAAAAGTCAAGGGCCTCTTTTATAAAGGCCCTAATCCCCTTCATGGCTTAATCATCTCCCAAAAATTCCATCTCCTAATTCTATCATGTTGTCATTGAATAATGGGCTTGCTACCCAGCACACATAGAAACCAATACTGTGGCATTGGCTTTTGAGAAAAGAAAAAGCTTTATTGCAAGTCTGACCAGCAAGGAGACAGGAGGCAACACTCAAATATATCTCGTTGAGCTGGGGTTTGTGAGTAGACTTTATAGGCAGAGAGTAATTATGAGGGAGATAGAAAAATGCAACAAGGCATGATTTAATTGGGCTATGCAGAGAGGCAGTGCCAAGTCCGTGGCTCTTATTTATGCTGCAACAATATAAGGCACCCCTCAGTTTTTAGTTTGATCCTCACTCCTCGGTCAGGGTACTTAGGTTCTGTAAGTGTTGACCTTTTCATTCCCACAGTCTCTGGGATCATTAATTGGGCATGCTCTATTGACCTGTGTATGCTCCAGTTATGTGACTTGCAGTCTGGGAAGTTCGTTGTGGTTATAACCTTGGGGTTGGGATTTCAACATACAAATTTTGAGGGGAACATAAATATTCAGACCTTAGCAGCAGCAAAAAGACAATTTAAAGCAAACAATCAGGATCAGAGGAACTGATAAAGATGTATCATGGAATACTATTCAGCCACACACACAAAAAAATGAAATAATGTCTTTTGCAGCAACTTGGATAGAATTGGAGACGAGCATCCTAAGTGAAGTAGGAACAGAAAACCAAATACCACATGTTCTCACTTATAAGTGAGAGCTAAGCTATAGAGTCTGCAAAGGCATAGAGAATGGTATAGTGGGCATTGGAGACTCAGAAGGGGAAGGGTGGGAATGGAGTTAGGGATGAAAAATTACCTATTGGGAACAGGGTACACTAGTGGGAGTGATGGATACACTTAAAGCCCAGATACTGTCACCAATATACAATGCATTCATGTAACCAAAATCATGTGTACCCTCAAAGCTATTGAAGTAAAAACAAAAGGGACATCATGTTTCTGAGGCTACTCCAAAAGCTTCAATCTTCAGTGCTGCTGGTTGAGGCTTTAGGATGGGGAAAAAATGCTAAAAGCAACCATCTTTGTTTATTAAATATAAAGTTTTTATCAGGTTTATTATCATAACACCAATATGTTCCAGCGTATTTATCATTGCCTCTGCCTGACCTGTTGCACTTTGATCCTCTCTTAGGGTTTACTTGGTTAGTGCCAGCAACAGCTGAGACACTCACATGCCATTTATAACTCCCTGGGATGCTGTTCTTTCAATGTAACATAAGACTTCTATCTGCACATCACATTGTTAGAAATGTTGTACTGGAGTCCTGGTGATATCAATATAAATTTATCTTTTATCATTGTTAACAGAAAAAACATTGGTTTGTGTGTGTGTTGAAAGATACATGCATTTTATAAAATTTGTATATTAAAATCTAAGAGGGAGTTTACTGAGAAATTGTTCCTATGAGATATATTCTGTGGAATAAGAATGTATTATATATACAATCTCAGCTTGCTTTGTCTCGCTACAAGGGGTATATAATTCTTCCAAAGGAATAAAATGATTTCAAATTAATCAAGTCACCAAAATATATATTAGGTACATGGCATGTTGATGGCGTAGTCAAATGAATTGTGGAGGACACAGAGATCAACCAGATGAAGATCCTGAGGAAGACCTGTCCAGAATCAGCTTCATGACCTCATGGGAAATGATCATGTCTAAAAGCAAGGTGTGAGAGTACAGGGGAGTGGGGTCTTGTGTCTCAGAGAGAATAGCTGCATCTGGAAGGAAGTGGTGGCATCTTCTAGGATAAAGTTACAAATCAAGCATGAGTATGAGCAAGCCTTCCCTCATGTTTAAACGCAAATTATTTACAATTAAAGGTATTCTCATGGAGAGTAGGGGAGAGAGTAGTTATTTTGTTTGTGAGTTGGGTTTTCAGACAACTCTACACTAAATTATTTGTCTTCTCCTTCCCAGCCTGTTTCAAGCCTGTATAAATCCAGGAATAGTGCTTCAGTCTTTAATATCATGCAAATCTAAAGGCATTACAGCTATGAATTCTTCTGTCTTCAGTTCCTCAGAAGAGGAGAGACAGGAGTTGAGAAATCATGAATACATCATAATATTATGACTTTTTAGTGTGAAATCACAGTAACTATGAATTAATGCTGGTTGAGCACTAATATGAGGACTTTAATTTCTTGCAAGAGAGTCTGCCTTAAGACAGTAGAGACTGGCTAGTTATAGATTCATAGGAAAAAGCAATTAAACAAAACCCCTACTAGCACCTACCATCTGTGGTGAATATCTATAGTTTGCTGCCTAACTTCCATTCCCCCTTTCTACATTTACTTTGGACACCACTCCCCATTCTCAGCTGTTGGGTTTGTGGTTTTGACCTCACTGTTATCTCCAGCCATGAGTCTTGACTGTCTTAAGTTTATTAGTGTTACCTTCAGTCAGAGTGACTGGATCAGGGATATTCATGTTATACCAGTGAACAGAATTAGATGTGAAAAGAGGTTTGCTGGGGCAGCCCTGAAGAACAAATTACCTCTTTCTCCTACAACAAAGCAAGAAACTCCTTCCCTTTATTTCTTCTTTGAACAATGTAAGGAAGCAAGGTCTAGAACTAATATGGTTTTTTTTTTATTGTATAGTTATTGTTTTTATTTTGTTTTGATTTGTTTTTTGGTTTAGGCTTCCACAGGAAGAAAATTTGGAGATCCTGAAGGATGGGGTGGGTGTCTCAGGGTGGAACAGGGTAGGCTGGGGTAAGACAGACACGGTGGCAGAGTACAGAGATTGAAACTAGGCACTAGGTAATTGTGCTGGAGCTACTGGGTGAAGCTTTACTGAAGACTGGCTCCTAGATCTGGACTTTCATGTTCAATGAGCTAATATGTTTACTTTTTGTTTAAGGCAGGTTGAGATGGGTCAGATACTGCACCTGGTATTAAGAAAATTGAATCAGTTGTCCCTTGCTAACCTCTAGAGCTGATGTAGCAGGAATTGAAAATTGCGTAAGAATGAGTAAGACGAGAGAATAAGTGAGCTGTTGCCTAATTTCTTTATGATTTATTTCAAACATTTTAATGTTTACAATTTTAAGAATAGGCTAACATCATGATTTTTTCTTCTTCTTTTGTCTTTTTGACCTATGATAGAGATAATGGCATCAAAATTTTGGATAGCATCACATAAAGTATTCAAGATTCTTGCTCATCGCTTATTCAGGCTTTGGAATTTTGTAGACAGCATCAAAGCCAGGTTGCTATTGTTGGCTTCATTTACAATGAATCACATACCTTTTAAATGGTTTCTTTTTCTATATTTGCCACATCATCTTGAGCAAGTCTGGATTGGTGGTGGTGGCGGATGGAGAATATTCATTATTTATGATGCTGTTATGTTATAAATCTCTTAAGCATTGTTTTAGTCATGACACCGTGCATGTCTGCATACACATATGTGTTCAGCGTGGGCATGGGCACAAGGAGGGCCACTGGCTTTGAATTATGACTATTGTAAAAATAGTCATAATTAGTAGAAAATGACTCAGTAGAAATAGTAGAAAATGACTCAGTAGAGTGAAGCAACATTATCTTAGTAGAGTGACTTGCTTTCAGTGTCAATACATCTAAAACTGTCTTAGAAAATCCAGATGAATCAACTGAAACATTTTAAAGTAATGAGAGTTCAAAAAGCACTCGAATCAAGATAAATGCACAAAAGTCAATACTTCTTTATACTAGTGACAACTGGTAAGCAATTGTAATGGAAAAAGAATTCCATTTACTATAGCACCCCCAAATCATTAAATAGTTATGAACCAATAAAGAAAGCAATGTGTAGATTCCATATGAAGAAAATTACAAAAGCTTAAGAAAGAACTGAAAGAAAATTGGAGTGTTTTTTAGTTAGATGGAAGGACTCACTATTTAAAGGTATACATACTTTTAACATTCTAACACTACTACAATTTAACTTCACATAGCTTTTTAAAAAGAGGTGGCTAGATGCCCCCTAAAGTTTTAGGAAGCATTTATAAGTGAAAATAGTTGTTTGAAGAATGATTACTTTTGTGTAAATATCAAAAAGCATTTTTCTGCTTACCAACCTACAAATTAAATAATAGGATTTTGGGTCTTTTTTGTTTTTGTTTTTTTTGACCATTCAGTAGGTAAAGGCTTCAGTACTATGAGGCAGATATCAGTCGGAGGGGTTTTCAACAAAGTTATTTAATTTTCTTCCCAATATAATATTAAGTTAAAAAAAAAAAAAAATTACCTGACTTGATTTCTCAACTCTCTGTTAATAGTAAGTTTTTCCTGAAATGCTATTAAATATTTGAGGGGAACTAAGGGTTTATATCTCTACCTCATGTGGAACTGTGGTCACAGCCACCCTCTTTATGGGACACTTAGTGATGTCATCCAATGACAACTTTCCTTTCTCCTTTGAGACACTGGGGATAGGCTTCCTCAGTCCTCCAAAAGAAATATGAAACTGCATAGACTCAAAAATGTTCATGAAAAGATATGAAGCCTGAAGAACATATTAGCCTATCCTTCTCTTTGTCTTATTTTAATTTATATAAGCCTTCTCATGAGAATAGATTAAGCTGCTTAAACCTGGCTGTACTCTGGTCTCTGAGTGACCTATGTTCACTGTAAAGAATGCACTTTCATATGCATTTATTCAGTAAATATTTATACAGTGTAAACTACTTACCAAGCACCATTCTAAGTGCCAGGAAAATAGCAGTATATAAGACAAACCAATTTCCTACCCTCTATGTGAGTGTATCCCAATTTGCGAGAGAGAAAAAGAAATAAAGAGCTAAATATACAATGCAATGTCAGAGAAAACAAATTGTCAAAGCAAGGAAGGAAGGAAGAAGGAAGGAGAGAAGGAAGGAAGGAAGGAAGGAAAGAAGTGAGAGGAAAGACCCAGCAAATTACCACTCTCAACCTAGCTTTGAGAGTGATGGAATGCTTTTTTTTTAGATAGTATGGCAGGAAGGCCACTCAGAAAAGATGACATCTGAGCGACTGCTTATTGACTTGTGTGAGACCTGTGGATTTCTGAGGGGAAATATTTTAGGCAAAGGAAACAAGCAGAGCAAAGGCCCTGAGGCAGGAAATTGCTTAATAGGTTTGAGTGACAGCATGAAGGCTCTGAGGTTTTAGCAAAGTGAGCAAAGGGATAATGGGTACATTTAGAAAGGAATGTGAAGGTCAGATTAGCGGGGGGACACTTCCAACCAGAATTTATTTATAAGTAAGTGTGCATTTATTTTTATATGTTTGAACTTCAGGCACCTTTAAAGTACTCTCCATTTGATGCAATACACCTATTGAGATGCTTTTTCCACTGCTCAAAACAGTTTTTGAACTCATCAGTTTGGAAGCCCATTAGTGCTTCCGCTGTTTTTTTGTTTCACCCCTTCCACACTGGCAAAAAAAAAAATCCCTTTAAGGACTTTTTTCATCCAGAGGGAAAAAAAAGTTGCTCAGGGCAATATTGGGTAAATAAGGAGAGTGGGGCATGGAGGTCATGCTGTTTTTTGGTCAGAAACTGCTGAACACTCAGTGCTGTCTGTGCAGGTGCATTGCCATGGTGGAAGAACCAGTCAACTGTTTGCCACAACTTAGGACATTTCTTCCACAAATCGTGAAGAAATTTCCAGATAAAAACTTTGGTTGACTGTTTGATCCAGAAGAATAAATTCCAAGTGTACTACAAGGGGTCCACCCTTGAGAAGATAATTCCACTTTGTTTTTCTGGTATCTCCTCATAAAAAGAGCCTCATAGGTCAATGTAAGATCTTAGGTATTGTTGTAGGCATAACTGAGAAACCTTCTTTGGCCTGAGAAATGATAAAAACTGGAGAATTGACTGTGGCAAGACAAGTGTAGAAACTGAGATATTAGTGAAGGGTGATTTTAATATTCAGGAGCATAGATGATGATGGCTTGGACCACAGTTGGAGCTGCAGAAGCCTCCGTAAGTGATGCATTTCAGAGTGGTTTTGAGGGGCAGACTGGATGTGAGTGTGGGAGAAAAGAGGATTCAAGCTGACTCTGAGTTTATGGATTGAGAAACTGGAGATTGGTGGTAACATTAGCCTAGAAAGGCAACTCTGGAATATGAGCAAATCTGGGGAAAGGAGAAGGATCAAGAGTACTGAGGTGGCTGTGTGAAGTTTGAAATTCCTATGGCATTTCCAAATTGAGATGTCAAAGTGGCAATTGCAGAGATGGATTTAGGTTTTGAGAGATCTAAAGCTTTGGCAATGTGAGATGTTCTTTTTAATAAAAGCAATATAAAATGACAAAACATAAGGAATAGATATAAATACTTCTGTAGAATAAGAAAATAAATCACGTCAAATCACAAATTTAAAAACTGACAAGTATCAAAATATCATTACATTTAGAAACTATGATAAAATATTTTAGCCAGGTGCTTGAAACATCGCTACAAATTTTATATGTAGTTTTATCTGCATACTTTTTGATCACATCTTCATATCACACAATTTTGTAATAAAAGTCACATTTTCTAAAGAAAAAAGAGAGTGTATTTTTTTCTATCATGTTTAATTGATTTTTAAAATTTAATGGAAGTCTGGAAGCATAAATCATGCAACTTCATCCAGAAATACAGGTGAAATTGCTGTTTGTATTACCTCTACAGAATTAGTCTTAGAAATACAAGAATGCCAGTAAATTCTCGTTGTAAAATTTCTATTGGAAAAGGAGAAAAAAAGTATGTTACATTTATAGCTACACATAATTAGGGATTTTCCTGATAAGAGAGAACTTTCATTGTGACAAGACATTGACAAAAACAAAATCTCCACTTATAATTTTGCATTTTTACCATTGGGAAACTTCCCTAGACTATTCTGTGGTTTCATATATTTCTTTTATTTTTTATTTTGTTTTTTTTTGAGTTATAGTCTCACTCTGTCGCCCAGACTGGAGTACAGTGGCCGCTTTTGGCCACTGCAGCCTCGACCCACTGGGCTCCGGCAATCCTTCTGCCTCAGCCTTCCAAGGAGCTGGAACTACAGGTGCTCGCTACCACGCCCGGCTAATTTTTTATTTATTGTAGAGATGACCCACCAAGTTGCCCAGGCGGGTCTTGAACCCGTGGGCTCAGGTAATCCACTCACCTCGGCCTCCCAAAGCGTGGGATTACAGGCTGAGCCACCGAACCCAGCCTCTTATACTTCTTTTATAATGTACATATTGTGTGTGCTTTGATGGGTTTGGACAGATGTATATACCCTTATAGCCACCATTCAGAATAAGATATAACATTTTCATCACCATTTTCTTATGCTGCCTTTTAGCCAATAAGCCCCCTAGAAGCAATCACTGCTTTGATTTCTGTTACTGTAGATTAGCTCTTAGTGTCCTAGAACTCATAAAAGGGATCACACAGTATGTAATTTTTGTGTCAGGCTTCCTTTGTGTTTGAGATTCATCCATGTTTTTTGTGTGTATCAGGAATTCATTCCTTTTTATTGCTGAGTAATTCTCCTTTGTGTGACTATGCCATAATTTATTTTTTCATTCTCCTATTGATGGACATTTGGGTTTTTCCAATTTGAGGCTATTATAAATGAAGTATCTACAGATATTTTGTACTAGCATTTTTCTTAGTTGAGATTCTCATTTTTCTTGATTGAATTCCTAGAAATGGCATGAGTAGAGCATAAGGTGGCTGTATTTTTAACTTTACTAGAACCTGCCAAATAGTTCTCTAATGTGACTGTGCTATTTTCCACTCTCACCAGAAATATATCAGATCCAGTTGTTCAACATCCGTGCCATGTCTATATTTTTAAAAGTTAGTCATTCCAGTGGGTGTGCTGTCTCTACACATTTCAAACCTTGCTTCTCCTCCACTAGCAAATATATCTGGTGCCGGATGCCTGTAGTGCATGCTATCTGTGGTCCCACCTCTTTATGTGATGATTTGGGGTGCATCAGAGCTTAGGACATTAGGAGTATTCCTGGAAGCCACTCTTAAGAGGGTATGGCTGGCAATACCTTAACTATGTCTGCAAGCAACTAAAACTACAAAAGTATATCCCACTAAACACAAGCTAAGTATCTCTTTGTATCAACTCCCTTTTAACAAGGTCCCCCAACGTTGGTCACTCCAACTCTATACAACACAAGAGGAAATATGACAGACAGTATGTAGAAGTGAAAAGTGTGGGCTTTCTTTACAAATACGGGTAAAATATATCACTCTACACATTTTACAAAAACATATGTCCAGGTGGACATGTGTTGCACATGCCCTTTAAGATGGATCTGAAAAAGCAAAAGATTCTGAAGCTTGAAGATGCTTTACTGCCATAGTTAGATTGTCACTGTGAAGTTGGATAAGGAATTTTGAGAAGTGGTCAATGCAGGCAAAAAATATGCATGAGTTAATTTGGCACTTAAAACCTTGGGATTGTATATAGTCAGGCAATGTTCAAAGTAAAACTTTAGACGAATTAAATTGAGCAGAGTTTAATTGAGCAGAGATTGATTCTTGAATCAAGTGTCCCTCAGAACCAGAATATGTTCAGAGTGACTTCAGGGCTGCCACATGGTCAGATAACATTTATGGACAGAAAAAGTAAAGTGAAATACAGAAACAGCTGGATTGGTTACAGCTTGGCATTTGCCTTACTTAAATAAGGTTTGACCAGTTGGTCGCCTGTGATTGGTTGAAATGCTATAATTAGTACAAGAGTAAGTTACAGTCTGTTTTCACATCGCAGTTAGGTTACAGTTTACTATGTATGGAGAAACCTTTAGACCAAACTTAAAATATGTAAGAAGGTAGCTTTAGGCTCAACTTAATTTAATAGTAATAAGTGTATTTGTGAAGAAAAAATATATACATACACAAAAATTAATAAACTATTTCTGTTTAAGAAAACAAATACTGGTTATCAAAGAAGGGCAGATCAAAACAGGGAGATACATTTTTTGTCATTCAATTTTATAAAGATAAGAAATGCAGGCCAGGCTCGGTGGCTCAGCCTGTAATCTCAGCACTTTGGGAGCCCGAGGCGAGTGGATGGCCCAAGCCCGAAGGTTTGAGACCCGCCCGGGGAACTTGGCGAGACCTCGTCTCTACAATAAATCAAAAATTAGCCGGGGGTGGTAGCGCGCGCCCGTAGTTCCGGCTACTTGGAAGGCTGAGGCGGAAGGATCGCCGGAGCCCAGCAGGTCGAGGCTGCGGTGGCCGGGAGCGGCCACTGTACTCCAGTCTGGGTGATAGAGTGAGATTCCAACTCAAAAAAAAAGAAAAAAAGAAAAAAAAGAAATGCAGTAACTCTTAAAGCTGGTGATGGGACTATGAAAGAACACACCCATGTTCTGGTGGTGAGCGTGTATATTGGTGAAACCTTTCTGGTGGGCAATGCAGTAATATGCATTAAGATATTAAAAATGTTCATATTTGGTTCAGTGATTTCTTTCTTTCCTTCCTTCCTTCCTTCCTTCCTTCCTTCCTTCCTTCCTTCCTTCCTTCCTTCCTTCCTTCCTTCCTTCCTTCCTTCCTTCTTTCTTTTCTTTCTTTCTTTCTTTCAAGTTAGAGTCTCATTCCATTGCCCAGGTTGGAGTGCAGTGGCACGCTCATGGCCACCCCAGCATCGACCTGCTGGGTTCCGGTGATCCTTCTACCTCAACCTTCCAAATAACCAGAACTACAGGTATGTGGTACTGCGCCTGGCTAATTTTTTATTTTTTAATTGTAGAGACGAGGTCTCACCATGTTGCCCAGATTGGTCTCAAACCCGTGGGCTCAGGCAGTCCTCTCCCCTCCTCTCCCAAAGTTCTGGGATTATAGGCTTGAACCAATTGTGCCCAGCCTGGTTCAGTGATTTCAATTCTAAGACTTCCCCCATGAAAAAGTTATGTACTAAGACTTACTTTTCTCATATTAAAGTAACAAAATATAGGAGAAAAGAAAACACTAAGCACTTAGCAAGAAAAGAATCAATAAAGGATCATGATGAAGTGACATCCAGCCCTTAAAAATTAAATCATATATTTTCTCCTTATCATTTATAATTTTTAATTGAGTTAAAGCATATACAAGTGTACAAATCATAAGTACAATATCCAATGAATTTTATATATTTTTGCAACCACATCCATAATCATCACTCTGATCAAGAGACTGTTTCTAGTGTATCAAAGAATTCCTCATCAATATCACTACCCAAAGGTAGCTGTTATTCTGATTTTTATCTCCATTGATTAGTTTTTTTCTGCTCTTTAACCTTATGTAAATAGAATTGTGCAGTACATACTCTTTTGTGTCTGTCTCCTATGTTGGTGCATGTGCTTATAGTTCATTCAATTTTCATTTATACACAGTAGTCAATTTTATTAATATACCAAAATGTATTAACCCTTCCTACTGCTATGATTGTTTCTGGTTTGGAGCTATTGTGAAAGAAGTTTTATATTTTTTAAAATCATATTTCTTCCTATCCATGAGCGTGGAGTATTTTTCCATTTGTTTGTGTCTTCTTGGATTTCTTTGAGCAATGTTTTGTTAAGATGTCCATCCTAGCCGGGCTCGGTGGCTCAGCCTGTAATCCTGCGCCTTTGGGAGGCTGAGGTGAGTGGATTGCCTGAACCCGCGGGTTCGAGACCCGCCTGGGCAGCGGGACCTCATCTCTACAATAAATCAAAAAATCAGCCGGGCGTGGTAGCGCATGCCTGTAATTCCGGCTACTTGGAAGGCTGAGTGGAAGGATCACCGGAGCCCAGCAAGTCGAGGCTGTGGTGGCGGGGAGCAGCCACTGCACTCCAGTCTGGGTGACAGAGTGAGACTCCAACTCAAAAAAAAAAAAAAAAAAAAAAAAAAGATGTCCATCCTACCAAAGGCAATCTACAGATTCAATGCAATGCTCATTAAATTACCAACATCATTCTTCTCAGACCTGGAAAGGACAATACAGAAATTCATATGGAAACATAAACGACCACAATAGCCAAAACAATCCTTAACAAAAGAAATAAAGGACAAACATATGGACTTCTCAGCAACTTGGATGGATTTGGAGTCGATCATACTCAGTGATCTATCACAGAAACAAAGAACAGAGTACCATATATTCTCATTCATAAGCGGACCTTGAACAATTATAATACTATAAGAAAGGGATTGGCAGTGGTGGGAAACTGCCGGGGAGGGGGGACAGGACTGGAAGTTGAGGGAAACTGCTAGGGGAGGGAGGAGCATACCTCATCAACAAGAGTACCTGCATAATCAAAGTTTGTATACCTCATCTGAATTGTACCCCACATCTTTTTTTTTAAAAATCGTAAAAATAAATAAATAGATAAATAAAATCATATTTCTGAAGAATAGTCACATTAAAATGTTAAAAAAAAAAGAGATAATTTTAAATACAAGGAAACACAAGTCTGTGAAGTTTGGAATCAATTTTAAGAAATCACCTAAACATAAAAAAGAGGATTAGAAAGAAAATACAAGGAATAATTGACTGTGGTTTATTCAGATGGTAGGATTATAGACAGGATTGTGGAGTGTGGAATAATATTGAAATGAGACTCTATTTCAACTTTGATAAAAGACCTTAAAGCCTGAGTGGTACAAGTGGATTCAGGCTGTGGATACCCTTACCACATTTTGGCTATGAAATGATTGACGATAAAATGCTTTGGATGGTTGAAAAGAAGCAAGATAATTTATCTAGGAAGAGGTACCTTTTGCTGAAGTGGGTTGAGGAGTAATTTTCCCCAACCTCAAGTTTCATGGAAGAAGATTGATAAGAAACAATTAAACACTTCTCATGTGTCACAGTGGTCTAATGTCAAGGAAACAAGAACATGATTAGAGACCTCCTGTGGTGTGATTTTGTGTTGCTCATGGCTGACAACCTCCAAGCCTCCGGAACTTTGAGGTTTCTGTAAATCAACCATGCCTTTCCTTTTCTTTTTTTCTTTCTTTTTTTTCGAATCAAAGTTTCACTTTGTTACTCAAGCTGGAGTGCAATGACGTGATCACAGTTCACCACAGCCTCCAGGTCTCAGGCAATCCTTCCACCTCAGCCTCCCAGGTAGCTGGGACTATGGCTACAAGTGCACAACACTAAGTCCAGCTAGTTTTTTTATTTTTTATTTTATGTAGAGATGAAGTCTGACTATGTTGCCCAGGCTGGTCTTGAACCCTTGGGCTCAAGCAGTCTTCCCAGTTCAGCCTCCTAAATTGCTGGGATTATGAACCACTGAGCCAGGCTCCAATAACGCCTTTTAATAAGTAGCTTTTCTGCTTAAGCTACAATATATCCTTGTATTTGCATCAAAGAAGAGAGGGTGTCCCAAAAAATGTACCCTTTACTGTTCTCCCCATGGAAATGGATGCATTGAGTTACCAGTGCCTGATGCTACTGAAACATTTAACGAACTCCTCTTGCTCATGAAGCAGCCTCATGATCATTATTTGTGTCTACAGGGAGGAAATACATGGAAAATACTCATGTGTTCTAAGCACAGAAACCATTATGCTTCTAATTTTTAATTCTGATTTGTGTACAGGTCTTTTGCGAGCTTGCTTTGTCATGAATTCATTCTAAGAGATGGATGTATTCACCATGTACTGACAAATTCAAGTTGCTGAACCTGAAGGTTATGATCACAAACTGGACCCTATTATATTTTTTGAGTTAGTTGATCCCTTGTAAAGACACAAACATGCCTATTTCTTGATGCTGCTTGCTTGGATATTTCCATGACATTTTCCTTAAATAGTTGCAGTTATCAATATAGGTATAAGAAGTATTATTCAGGTGACACTTTTTGGATGTTGAGTACTTAATAAAATATACTTCAAAAAATGATAAACTGATTCACCTTTAACAAAATTT
This sequence comes from Carlito syrichta, assembly GCF_000164805.1. Classification (NCBI taxonomy): domain Eukaryota; kingdom Metazoa; phylum Chordata; class Mammalia; order Primates; family Tarsiidae; genus Carlito; species Carlito syrichta. Next base: position 93,962 of record NW_007254116.1, on the reverse strand, counting down.
TTTTTCTACATCATGCTTTAAAGTTTTCATTTGATCCAGGTAATTTTACACTCTTCATGAGCCTATCCAACTTAAGTGAAAAATGAAAGAATCAGCCTTTTGTTGAAGTTAAAATTGAGGTTTATAGCCTTAAATGTAAAGTGGGAAGAAAGGCAATGAAAATGAAAAGACAGATTTGGACACGGAACAGATAATGTCCCTTAGGTAATAGAACAGATCTTTACTTTGCAGAATTCTTTTTACAGGAGTGATTCCTCTTTAATATTTAAAAATCCTATTGAATGTTATGTGACTCTTTGTACCTGAGTTACATTCTCCCATTTGGCCAATAAGTTACAATTTCTTCTGTATTCTTTCAAGTAATTGAATCAATTTAAAAATCTGCCTTGGTGACCAAGTAAATAAGAAGGTGCTTGTTGAGAAAGAGTGATATAGATCTGATGATTGTGAGTCAGCCTCAAAAGGCTCTTCTATAAAAAGCATAAAGTGAAATGTTCAAGTATACTTCAGGGAATTAACAGTAAAATTGAAAATGTCTTTAAAGAGAGTAGAAAGTGCCAGAACCTAGAAAAAACTTGAACAGTCATGCAGGAAGCACTAGAAGTAACTACAGCTGTCAGAGAAAGTGGATGGTACCTTATGGCAAATTTGTACTGTAATAATCATTAAAACTAGGACATTTTAGTCAATTGGTATTAATTTAAATTTGATGGAGCAATGCCATTTGATGGAATAATTTGAGAATATAAGACAAGATAGATGTGAAAAGCATGGCAATCACATTTGGAAAATGCTTTGACAATATCTACTAAAACTAAATGAATAGCTAGCCTGTGACCCAACAATTCTAATCTTAAGTGTGTTCCCAAGAGAAATAAGTGCATACACCTACAAAAATCCATGAATAACAATGTTCATAGCAGCTTTATTCACAATACCCTCAACTGGAAACAACAACCAAAATCCCCATCAATTGGAATGAGTATATAACAACAACAAGAACTACAGGTACACATAATAAAATGAATAAATTTCATAGATATGAGTGTGAATGAAGCCAGAAACAAAAGAGTACAAACTCAAACTATATGATTATATTTTTATGCCACTCTAGAGTGGGCAATAGCTTAGATTTATGTCAGAATAACAATTACCTCCGAGTGACGTGTTGACTGGGAAGAGGCATGTGGCAACTTCCTGGGGTTCTGGGAATGTTCTCTGTCTTGGTAGAATGGTGGTTGCACAGGTTCATGAACATGAAAAGTTTGCTGAGCTGTATTCTTATAACTTGAGTACCTTTTATTTTATTCTATGTTATGTTATGTTATTCTATGTTTTATTCTATGTTATATTTCAATAAAACAATTTTTAAAAACTTATACTAAAGTCAGTATTCAGAAGAGAGGAGCTATTTGATCTGATGCATAACAATGTTTTGGTTAATGACAACCACATATATGAGCATGGTCCCAAAAGTTTATAACATAGCTGAAAAAATTCTAACTTAGTGACATAGTAGTGCAATTACTTTGTTTTTAAGATAAATTTAGCATAGCCTAAGTGTACAGTATTTATAAAGTCTACAGTTGTGTACAGCAATGTCCTAGGCCTTCACATTTACTCACCACTCACTCACTGACTCACCTAGAGCAATTCTAGTCCTGCAGGCTCCTTACATGGTAAGTGTCCTGTACAAGAGTACCATTAAAAAAATATTTTATGCCATGTTTTTATTGTACCTTTTCTATGTTTACATATGTCTGGATACACAAATACTATTGTGTTCCAAATGCCTACAATATTCAGGACAATAATGTGCTGTACAGGTTTGTAACTTAACAATAGGCTATACCATATAGCCTGAGTGTATACTAAGCTATATCAACTAGATTTGTGTAAGTATACTCTAGGATGTTTGCACAATGGCAAGACTGCCTAACAACACATTTCTCAATGTGTCTACATTGTAAAATGACTATATTTGATTTTATCTCTCTTTTTTCTCCTACTTTCAGGTTAGTAAATAAATAATTATATTATCAAATGGAACACGATTCAATAGATGGAAAGCCAATTGGTTCTCTAGTCTCAACTGCTGGATTGTAACTAGTCATTGTTAGGAAAATCCCTTGTAACCACTATATTTCCTATCCCTTAAAGCTAGTGTTGGCTACAGCCATTTATATTATATCACTTACCTCTTCCTGAGTGGTATTTGTCATAGTCAAAAACAACAGGGACTCTTTTCCAAGAGACATCTTCTCATTAGTTGAACTAGCAATCATCATGGCTTTATGAGAGCATCACTGAGGTGCAAGGTTAATGATTTTGTCCCTTTAACTAGATTCTTATCTCTGCTCAGAACTGCTTTGTGAATTGTTGTAATTTAAAGCTATATCTAATTACATTAGAAAACATGGGATAATACAGCATGAAGACTGGATGTCAATGTCATGTTCTTGGCCTTCCCAGTCTCCAGAACTGTGAGACAAATAAATTGATTTTATGCATTTATATATTATTTTATACATACAAACAAAACTATGTATGTGATCTAAAGAATAGGTCAGAGCAAAACAAAAAACAACCAACCAAAAACATAAAAGAAGACAAAAGTCCTCTTCAAGATAAATAAAAAGAGATAGTAGCATAGCTACCTGGAAAATACTGATCAATTTATATAGTCATTTGTCTAACAAGCTGTCCTCCTCACACTTAAGTCTGAATGATGATGCTTAAAAGATTTCCATCTACTAATTGAGAAACAGCACACAGCAAGAAAACATGTAGCTCAGACTTTAGTATCAGTTTTTTTGAGGCACATAAGCCTTGGTAGATATTTCAAAGGGATGAATAGGAAAATGAATCAAAGCCAAGTTGTTCAAATCTCCCAAAAAATAGGACTAAAATACAGAGGTGAAAAGTGAGAAAGAGAGAGAGACAGAGAGACAGAGAGAGAGAGAGGAACAAACAAGACAGCACTATTCCTGACTTGCAGAACTTCAAAAAAATAAGTTATAAATAAAATTATAAAATTATAATGGTGGCTGGGGGTGATTATTGAAGAGATAATACCAGATATGACTTCAAATTGAAAGGACCCACTGAATATCCAGCACAATGGATAAGAAAAAACTTTCATCTTCAGGTGATTTCTAAATATAGCTGAGGAGAAAAAAACAGATCTACACAAAAAAACTGTGGATCAGATTGACACTGGACTTTTCAACAGTACATTGAAAGCTAGAAGATTATGAAACAATGTCTTCAAAATGCAGAGGGAAAATTCTATATCCAGACAAATGAATGTAAATGTGGAATAAATTCATTTTCACATAGTCAAAAATCTCAAAAAATTTTGCCTCACATATGTTCTTTTTCATCAAGCTAACAGAATAATTGCTCAATAAATAAATCACAAAAAGAAGACATACCATCCCTAAAACAGAGGATCCAACACAAGAGAAAGAAAAATTACTCAAGGAAATAATCCTTTAAAAAAAACATTTATTTTAAAGATGTGGGGTACAATTCAGGGTTAGGTATACAAATGTTCATTATGCAGGTACCCTTGTTGATGAGCTGTGTCCCCCCAACCCCTGGTGGTTTCCCACTATTGCCAATCCCACTCTCTCCACCCCCTGGCAGTTTCCCACTACTACCAACCCCTTTCTTAAAGTATTGCAATAATTGTTCAAGGTCTGCTTATGAGTGAGACTATGTGATACTCAGTTCTTTGTTTCTGTGATAGATCACTCAGTATTATAGACTCTAAGTTCATCCAAGTTGTTGTGAAGTTCATAGTTTTGTCCTTCTTTATGGCTGTGTAATTTTCCATTGTGTGTATGTACCACATTTTTTTTATCCAGCCCTCTTTAGATGGGCAGCACAGTTGGTTCCATGTTTTTGCTATTTTGAATAACACTGCAATAAACATGCATATGCAGGTGGTCTTTTTTGTAGAACAATTTAGGAAATCATTCTAAAGACAGGACAACTTTACTATCAGGCAGACAGAGCAACTGGCTCAAATGGCACACATTGAATCAGTAGGAGAAAGGCTCCAAGAAGAATTTCTAGAAAGAAAAAAAATGGATATATTAAATCCCCTGGTGTGGTAACTTTTATAGTTCTGTTGAAGATTTGAGAAATAATTAGTGATAGGAACACAGAAATTAAAAAGACAGACAGAGAGAGAGAGAGAGAGAAAACATTCACTTCCAAAAAAATAAAATAATGCAACAGATCAGCATAATATACGGTGTTGAAAATACTCATGAGGTAACAATGATGTAAATACTGACCCCAAATATTGAGATTGTGGAGAGGGGGAAGTGTGGATGTGTAGGTTGGAAGCAGAGTGCTGTGGTAGTTTGTGTTTTCCAAAGGTGGCCCTTTCAATGCTTCCCTTTTATATGCTCTTCTTCTGTGTGACCTTGACAATTTCCCATCAAGAGATGGAGTCCAATTCCCCTTCTGTTGAATCTGGTCTAACCATTTGACCTACTTGTTGCTGATAGAATGCAGTGGAAGTGATGCTGAGTGACTTCCGAGTTAGGTCAGATAAGGCCACACAACCTACGTCTGTTCCTCTTGGAACTCCTGCTTTTAGAGCCTCATCTGTCATGTAAGAAAACCGTTTACTCTGAGGCAACAATGCTGAGAAGACCAAGTTGAAAAAGACTACATACATGCCTGCAGGCCTCGGCTGTTCCACTCTCAGTCACTTGAGTCATTGCAGCCCAGGCACTTGATTTGTGAGTGCAGAAGTCCTCAAGAAGATTCCAGACTTAGCCACTGTCTGACTGCCGCCACATGAAGGACCCTGAGGCAGCCAGACATGTCCAGCTGAGCCCAGCTGAACCACAGAGCCGTGAGAAGTGGTTATAATTGATTGCTGTTTTAAGCTTTTATGTTTTGGGGTCGATTTCTATAAAGGAATAGGGATTCCAAACAAGTGCTTATTCGTTATTTTTCATAATTGAAATTTTGAAAACAGCAAATAAAGTGAACATGAAATAAATAGAACTATAAGCATATTAGCTTATAAACATGGTTGGAGTTGGAATATAAGAAATATAAGAAAAAAGAAAAACCCAAAGACATGAAAGTGGTTGCTTATAGAGAATAAAATTTCTTTCTTTCTTTCTTTTTTGGTGTGGAGGGGTTATTATTGATTTATTTATATTATTTTAAAGATGTGGTGTACAATTCAGGATTAGGTACAGAAGTGGTCATCGTGCAGGTAAAGTTTTGACCTCCCTTTTGTCCCCACTTCGCCTGGTTTAAGGTCAGGTACACTTACTGATGTTATGTGCCCCTTCTCCATCCTGGTAGTGTCCTATGACTGCCAATCCCTTTCATGTAGTATTACAATAAATGTTCAGGGTCCACTTATGAGTGAGAACATGTGGTATTCAGTTCTTTGTTTCTGTGATGGATCACTGAGTTTTTGGAGAAACAGGAATGCTTCTACACCGCTGGTGGGAATGTAAACTAGTGAAATCTCTTTGGAAGACAGTGTGGCAATTTCTGAAGGAGCTACAAATTGACCTTCCATAAGACCCAGCACTCCCCCTGTTGGGAATATACCCTGAGGAACTCAAGTCATTCTAACAAAAAGATACCTGCACACACGTTTGTTGCATCTCTATTCATAATAGCAAACACATGGAACCAACCATGCTGCCCATCAAAACTGGACAACATTTTTTTAAAGTGGTACATATACACAATGGAATATTATGCAGCCATAAAGAAGGACAAACATATGACTTCGCAGCAACTTGGATGGATTTGGAGTCGATCATACTCAGTGATCTATCACAGAAACAAAGAACATAGTACCACATGTTCTCACTCATAAGTGAACCTTGAACAATTACCATAATACTGTAAGAAAGGAATTGGCAGTAATGGGAAACTGCTGCAGGTTCGGGTGGGATTGGCAGTTGAGGGAAATTGCCAGGGGAGGGAGGGGCACAACTCATCAGCAGGGGTAGCTACATAATGAACATTTGTATACCTAACCCTGAATTGTACCCCACATCTTTAAAATAAAGAAAAAATATTTTTAAAAAAAATAGACTCTAAATAAAATTTCGAAGGTGTCAGATGGGGGTCACTGTTCTTAGCCGTAAGTCGTATAGTGCTATTTAAATTTTAAAATAGAATACTCATATTTACTCAATCAAACTGAAATTAAAAACAACAAAAATGGGGATGTCAGCCGGGCTCGGTGGCTCAGTCTCTAATCCTGCGCTTTCAGAGGCCTGAGGTGAGTGGATTGCCAGAGCCCGCCGGTTCGAGACCCGCTTGGGCAACTTGGCGAGACCTCATCTCTGCAATAAATCAAAAAACTAGCCGGGCTTGGTAGCGCGTGCCTGTAGTTCCAGCTACTTGGAAGGCTGAGGCGGAAGGATCGCCAGAGCCCAGCAGGCCGAGGCTGCAGTGGCCAGGAGCATTCCACTGCATTCCAGTCTGGATGACAGAGTAAGACTTCAACTCAAAAAAAAAGAAAAAATGGGGATGTCTACCTGCCTAGGAATCACACATTGTGAGTGAAAGATTTGCCAGATTGAGCATAAATGCAATTTGAAAACTATCTATAGGTGGCATTTTATCCATTATTAGTTTCTAATTTCCTATTCTGCCTCCAAGTTTTAAGTTTAAAAAAAAAGTTTGAGAAAAATTCAGTTTAATTTATGATGAAAATATGGGTTCTAGTACTGGTTCTATACTAAAGGCACAAGCCCTTAATCAACTTGGTCATGCACATGGCCACCCCAGAGTCAACCTGCTGGGCTCCAGCGATCCTTCGCTTCAACCTTCTGAGTAGCTGGAACTATAGGCCCGAGCTACTACGCCCAGTTAATTTTTGATTTATTGTAGAGATAAGGGCTTTCCAAGTTGTAGGGGCTGGTCTCAAACCTGCGGGCTCAGGCAATCCACTTGCCTCAGCCTCACAAAGTACTGGGATTATAGGCTAAGCCATGAGCCTGGCCAGGTTTTTGTGTGTTTGTTTGTTTAACTTAATACAAAAGTTACTAAGGTTGGACATGACATTGAGCTCTCAAACATGTTAAAATATTTAACATGTCTTGAACTATCCCCTAAAGATCGTTATTATCAGGTTCTGTGCTAAATTTAAAATGATATCAGGAGAATCAAGTTCTGGTCCCAGGAGCCTTTTGCACTCTTTACGTTATTGAGAACCCCAAATAGTTTTTGTTAAATGTGAGTTATAGTCTTTGATAATTACCTCATTAGAAATTAAAAGTCAAAAATTTAAATATTTAACTTATTTAAAAATAACCACATACCCATTATATGTTAATATATTTTTTATATAAAAATAATTGTATTTCTAGACAAAACAATTTAATGAGAACAGTGGCATTTATTTTTGCAAGTTAATGTTTGCCATAATGGACAAGAGCTACATTATATCTGTTTCTGCATTCTGTCCATTGCCACATCACACATTAGGTAACCTCTGTAAACTCCACTGTACTATTGTGACAAAATAAAGGCAAATAACATCTTGGCATTATTATAAAACTGTTTTTTTTTTTGAGTTGGAGTCTCACTCTGCTGCCCAGACTGGGGTGCAGTGGCCGCTCCTGGCCACCGCAGCCTCGACCTGCTGGGCTCCGGCGATCCTTCTGCCTCAGCCTTCCAAGTAGCTGGAACTACAGGCGCGCGCTACCATGACTGGCTAATTTTTTTTTTAATTATTGTAGAGATGAGGTCTGCCACGTTGCCCAGGCAGATCTCGAATCCACGGGCTCAGGCAATTCACTCACTTCAGTCTCCCAAGGCACGGGATTATAAAACTGGTTTTAACTCAGATTCTATGAAAGGATCTTGAGCACCCCCCCAGGTATATGACATTAGAACCCTTGGTTTATGGCATCAAAATGCACACACTTTGAAGAAATATAGAGTGAGCCTCTAAAAAATCAGTCTTTAGAAAGTCAACAGATAATAAATTAGGGATGAACCATTTTTATTTGTTTAACAATTATGAGTACAAACAGGATGTATCAATGAACTTACAAGTCCCACACTCTGGATTCAGATGTCGGGGTTTAAATCCTGGCACCATTACTTATCAGCTGTAGCAACTTGGACAAGTTACTTAGCCTCTCTGTGCCAGGATTATTATCAGGGTTAAATTATTCAGTATCTAAACATTTAGAATATTGACTGGTACATAACCAATGCTTATACGTGTTTATGAAATAATATAAACTTCTTCCAGGAAAAAGTCAAATCTGGTTTATCATGTGAATGCTGACCAGAGACAGAATGCCTGGGGATTTTCTCTTGGCTCTACCACCTTTGGGTCACATGATATTGCAGAGTTATTTCACCACCTCACCCCCGGTTTTGCTGAGAATCCATCCTTTAGAAGACAGTAAAGTCAGATGCTAGCTCCTCTGGGACTCCCTAAGAAAACTCAGTGAGTCTCAACTGAGATGACAGTTGTGAAATTTTTGGAAAAAGCTAGATGCTATGCTATTCCATACATGTAAAGCGTTATTCTTACTCATCTTATTCACCTGTAGGATGCTTTGCCTTACATAAGTGTGTTATGATTTTTGTTAACTTTAAGTATCACTAGTCCTTCTGGATTTCCTTTGGTTTTAGGTATCAGGAAGGCAACTGGAATATTCTTTTCTCTGTCTCTTGGCATTTTGATTTCAGTTTTTTTGAATAGTGATCCTTTCCAAAGTAACCTCATTAGCCAGCTTTTGGATGTGTGATTTGGTTTTCACATCATGTAACATTTGCTGAGTGTATCAGTCCCCCAGGGCCTCCACAAGACAGAAAAGGAGAGGGAGAGACAAAAAACTCTTAGAAATACTATTATTATTGTAATTATTCACTAAGGCAGAAGATGGTTTTATCTCAGATTCAAAGCCTTGCTGGGGGTAGGAAAGGGAAAGGCACGCAGAACCGGGAGCCTATGAGCACTTTGGCTGAGGACGTTTTAGCCATCTTGGAAGGAGGAGAGGTCGCAGGAAGTCTGGTCCCATTCTATCACCTTAAATCCATGAAGTGGACATGGTCACTGAGCATGCCAATGCCAAAGCCAGGCTAGCAATGGATCTGTCGGCTGAAACTATAACCTGGAGTTTAGAATCTTTTATGATTTGAAAGCTTATAAAATGCAGTGCAAAACGTTTTAGATAACAAGGTCTACCTCTCTTCCTACACCAGTACTCCCATCATGGAATATGTGTAGTTTCTGGAGTCTGCTGTACTTTTTGGACTCTTTTCCTCTGCACATGCTAGTGCCTCTGCCTGATATGCCTGCTTTTTAGGCCTGGAAAACTCTTGTTTTTCCTTCAAGATTCAGGTCAGTTGCCAGCTCCTCTGAGACTACTTAGGAACTTGGTTTGGGTCTACATATAGCATCTCAACTTACCTTAAAACTCCCAGGGCATTTATTCATAAGGGTTTGGTTGCCATAGCTATTTCCACTCTGGACATTGAGATTTTTCTAGGCAAGAACTCTCTCACTGAAATATGTACATCTCCGAAGACTTGGGACCTTTCATAATTCATGCTGGAATGTCTAAACATGTTTGTAGAATGAATATGTGACAACTATCAGGAGTGCCATATGTCTGGAGTTCTCCAGTAGGGCAAAAATGCCGAACTATTAGTGGAAGCCTCCCTCCTTGGATCCTGGTAATCAGGATATAGTGTGGCTGATGTCCAGACACAGGCAGGGGTATGGTAGCCATGTGGGGGCTGCGTTGGTGAGGATAAAGTTCCACTCTTTCCAAGACGGTGACGTATGGGTGAGGGCAAGAGGGCTGGTGCAGGAGAGGGTTAGTCAGAGAACATCACAACAAAAAGGCTCCACCCACCCAGCATTGTTTAGATTATTATTAGTAAAATATACCCCCAGCTGGCAGACAAGATGGACTTCCTATGGCTAAAATGAGATACACCTGAAATGGAATCAAGGGGCCATAGCAGGGTAAAGGGTTGGTCATGCACCCCTGTATTGCTAGTTGCCATGAGGTCTTCTTTCCTGTAATTGAACAAAAACTCTTGAAAAACATTGTCAAAATAGCCACAACTTGGAAATTCTGAAAACCACACATATTTCATGAGGAGTGTAAAGGTGTAGGGAGAGTGGACCCTACCATAGTGGTCAATTAATTTGATAAAGGTCTAATAAATGTATTGTAAGGAAATGTGAACTAACTCCCTTCCTTTTTCTCTTCTTTCCTCCCTCCCTCTGTCCCTTCTTCTCTTCCGTTCTTTCCTCTTCTGACCCTTATTTTTTTCCCTTCCCTCCCTCCCTCCCCCTTCCCTTCCTCCCTTCCTTCCCTTCTTTCTTGGCTGATTGAGAGCATTTGTTCTGAAATTGTGCTGGATTTTGTCCTCTTGGGATACCTGTTGGACTTTGTGCAATCCAAACATCGTGTTCCTATGGTGGTAGATTTCCTATGCTGTCTGAGGGTAAAAAAGTCAAACTAAGGGCTATTTCTTGTATGTTAAATGATCATGCATTTTTCTTCCCAGAAAACAAATTTAAATGCTGTGATGAAAAGGGTTAGCTTTAGAAACTCTTGTTCCTGCTGTCCTGTGACTCCAATAACATCACAAACACACTTCCACTCTAGTGACTGGGAGAAAAAAACACAGAGGAGTTAACAGAGTGCAGTTTAACTAAACATAGAATCATAAGCTTTCAATCTATATTTTGAGAGTATATGGCAGGAATGGTAGGGCCCTGGAGGAGGAGAGAGGAGGCAATATTTCCAGCTCAGTTGTAGCTTCTACCCCTTTTCCAAGGAGCACTTAAATGCTGAGCTGACGACTAAGGACTTGGCTTAGTCCTGTGATGTTAGGGCTCAGGTAGGTGCCCAACCTTGCTAGTCTAGATGAACTCTTTCCCTTGGAGCCTGTGTGAATCCAGGAAAGCACCGCTCTCTTATAGTACAGGACTGCTGCAGGGTTCAGGGAATTGGCAAGTGGAGCATAGCAGCCTCAGCTTCAGTGGTTTGAATCCAGGCAAGACAGAAATATCTCAGAGAGGTCTGTCAGCTGTTCAGTGGCTTATGAGAATTGAGTGTGGGTAGCTGCTATGTTCCTTTGGGCATATTTTTTATAGGCCTCCAAAAAAGTCTATCTTAATTCTTAACTCTGCTAGAGTTTCATATGTGTTTACTCCAATTTCCTAAAAACACTGACAGGAGATAATTGCCCAAATATAAACTACTGTAGCTATTTTTAATATCCATATTCAGAGGCAATTTTTATTTTGGATAGGTTTATCCAATTTATCAGAAACAGAACCATTACGAATGTTAGGATGACCTCTGATACTGATAAACAAGTTTAAAATAAGCATAGGCACAGAACTTTGCTTAGATGGAAACTGGTTTTGCAGTTTTACTAATTCATCAAACCTTGACTACCACCAAAGGCATAGATGTCATTATCTGTTCATTGTATTTATCACAGTAAGAGAAGATCTCTGCGTCTAAGCAGCTATAAGTCTATGAGACGAGTATATGCTTCTGCTAACAGGGTATACTGCTGTCACTTTGGGGCTTAAATGCCATAACTAGAGGAAAATGAGAATAAAGCGTAATATTGGCTTATCCAATGAGCAGCAACTCTTCAGTGGGACCGCTTTTTATTTGCAGAATGACTTTTAAATAACCTCTTTTATAATCTGTTCAGAACAATTCTTCTTATCTAAGATATGTTAAAAATCATGGACTAAGACATGCCATTTCATCTTAACAAATTTAGTTTCCCCTGAGTTCTCTACATTTAGTTTCCTCAATATGAAAATAGAATAGAATCAGAGTAGAACTGGATGATTTATCAATTTTCTCTCAACTCTAGGAATTAGAAAAAAGAACTGTAAACAAGTTTAAGTCACACTGAAGATTTACCCTTAGATAATCCATGGGCACCAGTAAAAAGTAATACATGCATTGAATCCCAGGACCCTATGTTTCCCAAACTATTTTCTATTAAAGTGGAACAGGCTGGGCTCGGTGGCTCAGCCTGTAATCCCGTGCCTTGGGAGGCTGAGGTGAGTGGATTGCCTGAGCCCGCAGGTTCGAGACCTGCCTGGGCAACTTGGCAAAACCTCATCTCTACAATAAATCAAAAAATTAGCCGGGTGTCATAGCGCTCACCTGTGGTTCCAGTTACTTGGAAGACTGAGGCGGAAGGATTGCTGGAGCCTAGCAGGCTGAGGCTGCGGTGGCTGGGAGCGGCCACTGCACTCCAGTCTGGGCGACAGAGTGAGACTCCAACTCAAAAAAAAAAAAAAAGTGGAACAGAAGAGGGTGTTTTGTTGAATGTTTATGCATCAAAGTCACAGTCTGAGTAGGAAAAAACTGGCACATTTGGACATTTTGGGGAACATAAATGAAATAACTATATAGTCATATAGATATGAGTAGTGTTGAAGAACATCAACATGGCACAGTAAACATCCCAAATAAACAACATTAGGATCTGTTGCTTCCCATGGGCCTGAAGGGCAAGAGAACAGAGTGGTTACCAAAACCCAGAGACTTACAACATTAGAATAGGAAAGGACCACTGAACAGGCGCCAAGGCATTAAGTAGGAGAGATACAACCACTGCTAACTCGTGGTCCAACAGGAGGTGGTCTTTTCCTTTCTCCCTCTGACCTCTTCCCTTTGCCTCCTGTTGACCAAATTAAATCCGAAGCTAGACAATAGGAAACCTGTGGCTAATGTCTGCATTATTCAGGATTCTCCAGATAAACAGAGTCAGTAGGATATGAATAATTGGATAATATCTATACTATGAATATACATATGCTCTCATATATATATGTGTGTGTATATCTATATCTATAGAGAGAGTATATTTTTGTAAACAGGTTCATTTATCAAATAAACTATATAGAGAGAGATTTTATACATGCATATATAGTAAATAATATATATTATATGTATAATATATAACATATATTTGGGGAGCTTTCCAAAAGTGGAATGATTTGCTGGAGGGCAGGCCCCTTGTAGTACAGGCTTTTCCCCCTAGGTAAAAGTTCTAGGAACCCATCGGCATCAGTGTGCCAGCTAATGTTGTTGTGATAGGCTGAATTCAGCTTCAGGGAATTTTGTTTTTTGGGGACTCTTTCAGTGCATTTACCCATTTCATAATGGCTGATTTATAAGCACACCTGCTTACATCATGCTGAGTGTTCATCAGTTTTTGATCAAAAATGGCATGCCCCACTCTCCCTATTCCATCACCCTCACCCCAAGGAACTTCTTTTTGTTTCTCTGGATGAAGAAATGTATCAAAGGGAAAAGTTTGATGAATGTGAAAGAAGTTAAACAAAAATAGCAGAAGCATTAAAAAGGCATCAAAACTGACGAGTTCAAAAACTGTTCTGAGCAGTGGAAAAAGCATCTCGTATTGCATCAAACGGAAAGTACTTTGAAGGTGACTGAAGTTTAACCGTGTAAGAATAAAAAAAAATTTTTTTTTAATTCTTTTTTTTTTTTTTTTGAGTTGGAGCCTCACTCTGTCACCCAGCCTGGAGTGCAGTGGCCAGGAGCCTTGACCTGCTGGGCTCCGGCGATCCTTCCGCCTCAGCCTTCCAAGTAGCTGGAACTACAGGCATGCGCTACCACGCCTGGCTACTTTTTAAATTTATTGTAGAGATGAGGTCTCGCCAAGTTGCCCAGGCAGGTCTCGAACCTGCGGGCTCAGCAATCCACTCACCTCAGCCTCCCAAAGGCGTGGGATTACAGGCTGAGCCACCGAGCCCGGCTAAAAAAAAATTTTTAAATAAATAAATTCCTGTTTTTTTGTGTTCACCTAGTATACACACACACACACACACACACACACACACACACACACACATATTTAAATACATGCATGTATATGGAGAGAGAAAGAGAGATTTCAAGGAATTGGCTCACGTACCTGTGGGCGCTAGCAAGTTTGAAATCCACCCTGGCAAGCTGGAGATCCAGGGAAAAGTTGAAGTTGTAGTCTCGACCCTGAAGGCTATCTTAAGGCAGGATTTATTCCTTCTTGGGGAACCCTGGTCTTTGACCTTAGGCCTTCACCTGACTGGATGAAACCTATCCACATTAAGGAGGGTAATCTGCTTTACTCAAAGTCCACTATTTGAAATATTAATCACATCTAAAAAAATACTTTTACTGGTCACAACATCTAGACTGGTATTTGATCAAACAACTGGCACCACACTTTACCTAAGTAAATACATAAAACTAACCATGGCAGTATCCATATAGATTATCCTTCAGGGATAGAGAGGGTTGGAAAAGGTGAAAAGAGGATCACTGGGGAGGAAACACAGACAGAATAATCAGCAACCAATGGATAGTACTTCCATCAGACTTCCCATTCTTTCCTTCCATGGTTCCTGAGTATAGGAAGTAGGAAGTTTTCGCACACTCCTGGCTTCCAAGTGGCAAGCATCATCCCTGGCACATGCTGTAGTCAACTTCTCAAGAGTATGGGTTGTCTTTCCACACTACCCAGAGATGTGTCCATATGGTGTTGTTCTGAATTCCCATTGTAACTTAAAGGGAAACTTTCACATTGTCCGAAGCCCTTGATGATCCAGGTGATTCTGATATCATTAGAAGCATGCCAAAACAGACTAATGAAAAGTAAACCAGCCGGCCTCGGTGGTTCAGCCTGTAATCCCGCGCCTTGGGAGGCTGAGGTGAGTGGATTGCCTGAGCCCGTGGGTTCGAGACCCACCTGGGCAACTTGGCGAGACCTCATCTCTACAATAAATCAAAAAATTAGCTGGGCGTGGTGGCGTGCGCCTGTAGTTTCAGCTACTTGGAAGGCTGAAGCGGAAGGATCGCCAGAGCCCGGCAGGTCGAGGCTGCGGTGGCCGGGAGCGTGCCACTGCACTCCAGTCGGGGCGTCAGAGTGAAATTCCAACTCAAAACAAAAAAAAAAAAAGAAAAAAAAGAAAAGTAAGCCATGTAAAATTGTTCTTCATAATAAAACATGGCAGAGCTTGGTAAAAAGAAAAAAGTGTATGTGTTGAATTGACTTGTATATTATAGAAGCAAGTTCTGAGAAATGAGTGTTTAGTGAGTTGGTAGTGGTGAGTAACAACATCTCAAGAACAATTTGCAAGAGAAAGGTCAGTGCCATCACAATTTTCTGTCATCGTTTGAGCACAGGACAATGCAGCACATCAGATTAGTCAGATGTGATCATATCTGCTAAGGTTTAAGGCCGTGTGACATTTCCAAGCTTCACTCTATACCTTATTAATAGAAAAACTTAGTCTTTGAACTAGATGATCTCCTATGCTGGCAAAGACTTTAAATTGCTCTCTTTGTAACCATGCAATTATATAAAGAGTTAGCTATATTGCTAGGGTATGATGGAAGTCATTCATCAGGCAAATAATCTCAAAAACAATCTAATCTTAATGGTCCATACCTGCTAGGAATATGACTCGAGATTTAATCCCAACAAAGAAATGGCTGGGAATAAAAATGCATCTTATGTGCCTCATGACAGTGAAGAAATAATGCAAATGGAAAAGGTGAAAAGACCTGAATAGAGTGCACCCTGGATTATTTGACATGTTATTTTTGAAATCTCTGAAATTGTTGTTCAAAAAAAACTACTGGATAGTAGCCTTTGAGAAGTTGGTTTTTTGGTGTTTTTTTTTTGACTAGCTCATTTTCATCTTTCTAAAACTGGAGCAAAGAAAGGTGGAAAGAAGCAAAAATGGGCATCGGTCATTGGGAAGAAGACCATCTTTAAGGCCATTGTGTCACAGAAGAGAACACCAGCTACTGATCAAAATGCCAGTTTATCTTTGCATGTCAGTTGATTCTAATAAAAAACTGTTTTCTGTTTCTGTTGCTCTCCTGGTTTGGTTTGCCATCAAAATGGGAAGGTCCTTTAAGTGAAAAATTAGCAATTAGGCATCTGAGAGCAAAATTAAAAGAAATATGTAAATACTTCATGCAGACATTGGTAGTACTTCTGTGTTAGCAAAAGAAATTATCTTACAATCACAGACTGAGGCGAAAGTGTGAAGTGGCTGAAAGTTGTCACTGGAATATTCTTTTTCTGCACCTGCTTCTGCTCCTCTTCTAAACTCCTTTTCATCTTCCCAAAATGCCCCAACACACAAGCACGTGCACACACACCCACACATACACACACACCCTCTGCAGTTATTCTGGGTCTTATTCCTACAGAGTCTGTATAACTATTTCTCAACTAAGTTGGGGGCCATTGAATTTATCTCTGTGTCTCCAGGGCTTAGCACAGCATCTGGAGTCATGAACAAGCTCAATAAATCTTTCATGAGTGAAGGAAGTTTTAATAAGGTGTTAGATAAAAGTGCCTGAGTCACTTCATGGGGAGAGGTGTGTACAGTTCAAAAAGACATTCTTAAAGCTAGAATCTCTAATAATAGAATTGCTGGCAGTGGGATGGATGGAGCATCACATCACAAATACAAGCAGGCTGCTTTGCCTTGCAGTGAGGAAGTCATGTCCTGTACTGACTTGTTTGTAAACAGATAACATTTGCATTTCTAGAGCTCTGAGCTCTATCTCAATCAAGTCACCAAAGGCTGACACAGCTGGAACTCCCTCTCCTCTGCTCCTGAATGCAGACAAGGGATGTCCCTCTTTCCACTTCTCTGATGAAAGCCTGTGCTGAAATGCCCAGCTGCAGTCTAGCCCCTGGCTGATACCACCATGTGTATCTAGTCACCCTTCTCTAGTGTAATTGTTCCACCACATTGACTCCAGCTCCATGATGTCAGTCTTGTGTTTATACTTCCCATCAGAACCTACTAAGTATTTTGAACATACAATGTTGTTAAAGAAATTTTTTTCTGCTTGACTGATTTCAACTTGCTGGTTAGAACTATAAATCTTTGAGACTCTGGTTTCCCTAAGGAAGTTGCTTTTGTATTTCTTAATTCCTTTTTTGTGTGTATGGTTAAAACATTACACATGTAAATTCTAGCTTAAAATATTCTCCAGTAACTTCTTACTTCATAAAACAGTTCTTTTACAACCAATGTGCTAAGAATGGGTACCAGCATACTGAGGTACTGACCCTCATCCCAGCCCAAGGCCATTTAGATAAGACGTTAAGTAGCTCAAGTCCTTGGTCAGGTTGCGCCTGACAAGAAGTACTATCTCTGTTTAACTCAGCGTGCTATGTCAATATTATTTTCTTCATACACCATGATGTAGGAGGAATACAGTTGGAAAGTATTGTTCTTCAGCAGGGGTTGGCTTTTTTTTTCTGTAAAAAGTCAGATAGTAAATATTTAGGCTTTGGGGGCCATATGATCTCTGTCTCAACTACCCCCTGCCATTGTAACATGAAAGCAGCAACAGAAAATACTCAACTAACAAGCATGGCTGAATAGGTGGTAGATTTAGGGAGAAAATGGGGTGAAAGGCAGCAGGAAATTGTCTTAATTCTACAAAGTACACTGGGTGCTATTGAGTCTGCATTATGTCAGAATTACTTGGCATTACCTTAGATAAACCAGCATCATAAAATATATGCCCCAAGCAGTGAAATAAAAGGTTACTGTGGCAAAAAGCAATTCAGCAATTCATCTGCATTATCTGTGGGGCTCTAGAATTTATGACAAGCAAATTAACCAAAAGTAAATGAATCAAAAGTCATAATAAGGAATAACTACAAACCACAATTTAATTAATAATATACCACAATTATGAAGTATATCTAGAAACTTTATGAATTAAACCATTCTCTCTCCCTCTCTCTGTCATTATTTCCGAATTTCCCATGTGATATAAATAATCATATAATGATATTTTATGTATAATTGTATTTAATCATAGCCCCTACTGGAGTAAAATCTTTCCCATCTTAAAGAATTGTGAAAGTGCAAAGTTTCATGAATTAACCTTAAGTGTATCACTTGAAGTCATATTTCTATAACCACTAGGATTTAATGCCCAAATATTTTTTATAATGGTTAATGGCAAGTTCCTAGAAGTGTGCAACATAGTCATGTACCTGGGAAAAATAAACTTATTTTTTTCCTGCTGATTGTTTTAGTTTATATTATTGAATGTTCTATGACGGAGCTATGACTTAATGTCAGACAAGATGCTATAGTTACAGTTTTATTTTAGTAACAAATTGCTTTTGATATTCACTTGCTGTGCTGGTATCATTGAACTTTTTCAGTTGTTCCAAAGTTACGGGTCATTGACATCTAGAAGATAAAATGTACAAGTTAGAAGAGATGAATTATTAAAATAAAGGGTAAGCTAAAGGATGAAATGAAATAAATATTCTTGTTCCCGAGGAGGAATGACCATGTGTTGAAATACAGTTGCTTATTTAAGGACAATAGGGATGGAGCTACTTCCCTCTGCACAGTGCTGATGCCTGTCATTCTTAAGGGAGTGTTCACTCCTGATGTCAGTCACAAAGGCAAAAAGAGATTCTGAGGTAAGAAATGAAGACTATGAAGATGAGCCTTCCACACCTCATCAGCAAGGGTACCTGCATAATGAACATTTATATACCTAACCCTGAATTGTGACCCACACCTTTAAAATAAAAAAATTAAAAGTTAAAACAAAACGAAAGTTCTCCACAAGAGCAGACAAATAACAGCAATTTTATTTTTGTGCACAAAAATTACAGAGGTGGTAAGTTAATAAATATCTCTGAAAATTTCTGTATGAGTAAATTCTATTATGTAAAATAAAACTAATTAATGCACATAGACCTCCAAAGTATTTATTAAATTTTTTTTTTGTTTTTCTGTATTTCTTTGTACTACCAAGTTCTTTCTGAAACTTCTTCAACCTTCTCAAAAATATTTGGTGTTACTTTTATTTTATTAAACTATGAATGGACATTTAAAAAAAGAAGATAAAAGCCTTAGGTAGAAAGAAGAGGATACTGTCTTTGTCTCTCTGAGTTTTGATCCCCTTGTCCTGAATGAAAGCATACACTTGTCTTGCTCTACATTCCCAAGAAACTTGGGGGATATGATGGCATCCACATTCTCGAGGTCGACCCAGATTTAGGGTGAATTAGAAATTGTGAGCTGAGCAAATCAGTGATATGTATTAAGTTATAGTGTCTACTATCATGTTGCTCTGTATATTTTTTTTGTTTTGCTTTGACTCAGACTTTGAGAAAGTCTTACCCAAATGTCTCAGACTTGCATCAGTTGTATTGTTAGGTGCACGTGGTTAGGTTTGAAGAGATGCTTCATATTCAAGATGTTAAATATTACAAAGGGAGGCAGGGTCTTTGAGATCTGTGTGGTGGAAGCAGTGAGAAATAATGAAAGCACCCTAAGAGTAGTGGATTAGGATATAGTTGGGCCTTTCTAGTCCAGTGGCCATCCTCCATACAGAGATTCTTCTTCAGGTTCCAATCTTGGCTTTTTATGGAAAGAGCCATGGCTGCTTAAGTCAGGAAGAAACTTCTCAAAATCATATAGCTTATTCCACAGGCTCCAGGTAGGATTGACACAAATCTGTACCAAATTGACACAGAGGGTAAAACAACATATTGGCTTATAACACAGCTTCTAGTCATTTTTAACTTACTGTAATAGTGCTTCTAATAATTTTCAGCAGGAAATTTGACAACAGTCAAGAGCAGCAGTTTAAACTGTATTGTCAGCAAATTAGTTTTTCTTCTCAACTTGGCTTGATATCCTTAAATGTGTTGCTACTTGAAAACATGCTAATGCATAGCGTTTCTTAATAGTCCTAAATGCATCCTATGTTGATGGAAGTAAAGCTGAATTAGTACACAAATACAAAAACTTTCCACCAATGGATCTAAAATCAGCCCAGGATATATCCATCACTGTTAAAAGGAGAAAATATTTCTTTCACACATGCTTAACTACCCCTTATCATAACTCATAATAAAACTTTTCCTCTCATGTTTCCCCAAAATTGGGAGACAGTTAAATTATTCATCACCAGGTAGAGCGCATATTCAGCTTAGCTTTTGCTAGAATGCTTTTTTTTTTCTGCTGCTGTCAGTTGTGCCTTTAAGATATGTTGAATTTGAGCAGAAGCAACATCTGAGGTCATTTGGGTAATAAATCTTCCTGGAGTTCTCTGAGAGCAGTATTTTACTGGCCAAGTGAGATGCACTTTTTATTTAACTAGCAACATAATGAAAGCTAATGTTTTCAGCATCAGCACTTCCTTTGGCCTAATATATGTTTTAATATTCTATAAACTTAAATGATTTTAATGGCCTTATGTTCGACAAACAAACACATAAACAAGATGCGGAGGAAATTTTCCTTCAGTGTTTTTATTTTTGATGCCTGCTTGGGGAGAAAAAAATACAATTTCTACATTTTGAAGAAAGTATTCAAATCCTTCAAATTCTCCCTGGAACACATCAAGGGATATTTATTTTTCATTATTAGGATCTAATAGCTCACATTTATTTAACATTTACTATGTTGTAAGATTTGTTTAAAAAGCTTTAAAAAGTTTTGTATCTCGTAAAAAAGCCTCTATGAGTAAGATGCTTTTATTATTATTATCCCTATCTTACAGATGAAGAAATGGAAGTACAAGGTTAAATAACTTGCTCAAGGATCCACCATCACTAAGTAGAAGAGGGAGCATTCAAACTTGAACTTGTTCCAGAACCTGACTCCTAGGCACCAGGCTACATTACATCATGATGTCTACTAAATTGTAGCAGAATACAGCACCCCAAATCTTGCCACTTTGGCAAATTGCTTATTTTGAGCTGAGGACAAGTGAGAAGAAGCAGATACAATAAAAATTCTCTGCCGTCCCTCTATTTACTTGAAAACAGGATATCAATTTGTAAGGTTGTTCCTATTTCCTTCTCCGCCAAGAAGGACAAAAGTGAATCACAAGAGACAAACTCTAGGCCCTTAATAGCCCAGAGGAATTTACATAAAAGACTTTACTTACTAACCCTCATCATTCATTAGTTTCCCTTAGATATTTACTTTTCCATAATTTGCTGTCCTAGACACTCAGGGTTTTCTTTTGTCTTGTCACCTCTCTAATTTATTCTTCTTTTGTTAGGATGCTATATAAGCCCAAATTCTAACCACTCTTTCAAGTGACTCCTGACTGAGATCCCCCATGTGTATGTGCAATGTGCATATTAATAAACTTCTGTTTGTTTTTCTCTTGTGAACCTGCCTTTTGTCAGTCTTATTTTAAAGGGCCCCAGTAAATGATCCAAGATGGATCTTGGATGTACTTATAGTACAGTGTGCCAGACTGCCATGCAATAGTGTTAATACCTGCCATGGTGGTTAAGTAGGTATTATTACCTTTCATTTTATAGATGAGAACTGTGAGGCTCACCATGACCAGAGTTTTCCAGCGCTCACATGGCTCATAAGAAGTAGATCTGCGATGTGAACTTTGATTTTATGATGTTATAAGCTTTATTCTTTCGAAGACCACAAACGTTGACTCATTTTAGTCCTACCAAGATGTTTAGTTTACATTATGCAGTCTAAGATCTATTTTGGAGGGAGGAATAACTAACGAGCTAATTCCAGAGCTATCAAATAAACTTTCCAAGAGATTTCCATTTCACAGCGGAAATAACTAATTAAATTTAGGACTAGGTTCCCAGGGTGCTTGTAATTGTTAATTGTAACTCCAAGGCAAGCCCTGAGTTACGGTCATCCTGGATTGGTTTTCCAAAAAGGCCCCTGGGAATGTAAAATTGGGTGGTGAAACATCAAGAAAGTACCTAGAATTGGGATTTAGGGCCTATGAAGACTCTGTACCAGTTTTAGGAAATCAGCTAAAGATGAGTCAGAAGCCATAAACACCACTAGATAAAACTTTTTCAAGTAGATTCAACCATATTTGACTTGGGGGATAGACTTTTGGGTGAGTCATAAAAAACTACTCACTTTTCCCAATATTTTCATTTGCACCTGACATATAAATAACGTGTGTTGTGTTACTCTGGAAACATACTAAAATAATCCTCTTTTCTAGAACAGGCAGAAAAGAACTTTTAAATTATCTTGAGGATTACAGTGGCTGTATAAGTGAAAATCAGGGTTGTTTTATAAAATGTTATTCTATTTAAGGGTTCATTATTTATTCAGCCATTTTTTTACAGTGTCCATCTATAAACTATCTTAAGGTTTACATAAGAGAGATAAAAAGACAGATAGTTAAAACATCTAGTAGTAATGCTAAGAGCAGCAGAACACACACACACACACACACACACACACACACACACACACACACACACACATCATTAGATAACTTTAGTTAAAAAATGACTGAAACTTCCTATCCTAGCAGAGTACCTTAGTGAATCATGACATTGCCCTCTGAATTGCAGAAAGGGAGCTGGACCAAATGAGACTGGTGGAATGTTAATAAGCTTCAGGAGATGCATGTTTTCTATTTACTATAGCAACTCATCTTCCAGCTGGTAGGGCAAAACGAGCCTTTGGCAAAATTGTGTATTAGGTGAAGTTAATGTTGGGTGTTCACCTTGTTTTTTTCATATTTTCCCTCCTCTGTCTAGATGGCTCCTCCTATTCACCTCTTTCTTATAGAGCGAGATAGTTAATGAGGTCCTTTACCCTAAGCCAACAGGGATTTGAGTGTGATTCACCCCAAGTCTTTTTAAAGGCAGAATTGAGGGTGGAGGTATAAATGGGAGTAGAGAGGACAACAGAACAATCCCCGTTGCTGTATTTTTTGGGGGGTGCTGGTCACAATCTTTTAGTGGGCAAGTATTGTTTGGCAAAGTGTTTATTTTAGTTATATTGTGTGTGTGTTAAGTGGCAATGCACGTGTGTATGTGTGTGTGTGTGTGTGTGTGTGTGTGTGTGTGTGTGTGTGTGTGTGTATTAAGTGGCAATGAGAATTGTATCTCAAATTTTAGGTCACAGTAAAGAGCATCCATACTCTGGTAGCAATGTGATTAATAATCTGGATTTGTGAGCCAGTGTGTAATAATTCAAATGCCAGTTATGCAACTAATTTTGGACAGGTTTTCCTCCCCCCCATTTGTGACTTAATTGCTAATCTTAAATAGGTGCAATACAGGGCCTGTCTTGTTACATTTGGGCTGCTGTGACAAAATACCATAGACTAAGAAGTTTATAAACAACAGAAATTTATTTTTCACAATTCTTGAGGCTGAGAAATCCAAGATCAAGGCACCAGCAGATTTGGTGTCTGGTGGGAGACTGCTTCCTGTTCATAGATAGCTGTTTTCTCATTGTTATCTCACATGGCAGAAGAGGGTGAAGGAGTTCTCTGGGGTTTCTTTTATAAGGGTACAAATTTCATTCATGAGGGCTCCAACCTCATAAGTTAATTACCTCACAAAGGTCCCACTTCTGAAAACTCTCTTGCTGGTGAATAGATTCAACAACAGAATTTTGAAGGTAGTAGGATTCTAAGATGGAGACAGAGTCTATCAGAGTGTGTGTCCCCATATAAATGAGTGTGCATACGGATAAATATGCATGCATGTGTGTTGGCAAGTGGGTGTGTGATTGTCTGATTGAGTGGGGATGTGGAAAGAAGTATCCAGAGCTCTCCTGCTGAGGTGGCTGCCCCACACAGCTGCTCAGATTTCAGTGTGATCCAAGGCCCAGAGGCATGCACCTTCTCCACAACCCTACCCAGAAGAAAGTGGCAAAACAACAACAGCAACAACAGCAAAAACACAGCTGCTGCTGGCACCACTCACTAACACAGCCTCCAGTTCTAGGTTGGTAACAGGAGTTGTGGAGAAAATACCCTGGAGGAACTAGTCACCAAGTCCCAGTAGACAACAAGATGCAGAGATGCCCCCACCACCTTGGTCCTTGTACCTGGGAGGAGACAGAATCTGGCCTGCCCATGTGAACAACAGAGCTTCTCCTTGAGACTAAGGGGAGTACCTCTCTGAGGCTGATCACTATCAACCCAGAGAGAATAACCTGGGTGCAGTATCCCAAGAGGAACAGGCACAACAAAGAGACGCAGGTGCTTCATTTCTCTAACTGGAACATTTGCAGATCTACAGCTGCAACCGGAGATGAAAAAGAGCCCAACCTGCAGTGAGTGAGTGGGGGTGAGTTTCAAACTGACCCAGCTCCCTTACTCCAGTGATTCCCAAGGCATGTGACCCATGTGGAGAGTGTTCTGATTGGCATACACGAAGGGGGCTGAACACAGGTGGATCTGTTCGGGGCAGTTTATAGCCTCACCCTGACACAGGGTGAGCAGGGGGACAGATCTAGAGGTCAGAGTCCCTTCCCCCATGGCAAGCAAAGATCAGTGGTACTTGGGTCACACTGATTAGGAACCCAAAGTTTCAGAAAATACCACAAGACGGCGTCAGGATTACAAAGTTTTTTTGCTTTTGTTTTTCACTGCTCTGAGTGTGTGGATCTTGTTTTGCTTGATTGCTTCTCCTTCTTCTTTTTTCACATAAGGGTATATATAAGTGTGAAAATGTCCTTATATTGTTGGTTTTAGTTGTTTTTTCTTTTCTTTTTTCTCTTTTTCACTGGCTTGTTTGTTCATCTGTTTGTTGGTTAGTTTGTCTTTCCTTCTCTATATCGTTCTCTTCACTGTCCTTTCTTCTCCCTTCTGTTTCTCAGTTCCTTTCCTTTCCCTTATGTTATTTTGTACCCAGAGGATATACATAGGTTCCAATTACATGGACATACTGTGAGGTGGTAGAGTTGGACCCATACTCCAACCAGCAAACATTGTGATTTGCAGGCAGCTTTGAAACTTAGTACCCCAACACACCTTATTCAAATCTCAAAACTGCAAAAGGACAGCACAGCATCCCAGCTTCAAAATTGAATAAGCCAGAGACTTTACCAAAGGAAAAATAGGAGGTTGAGCAAACAGAATTCAAGACTATTTTCCCTCTCATAGAGCAATGGAAGTAAAGAGAAAAGAAAAATCCAGCACAAATTAAGAGAAATCAATGAAAAACACAGGTAACTCAGAGAATGCTAAAAAGATGGTACTGGGGAATAGACTTTGGAACTCAAACAAAAAGTGCACCCAAATCAACTGTTCTCAGACCACAAATGCAGAGAACAAAGAGTAGTTGGATAAGATTAATAAAATCCAAGAAAGGCAAGATGAAAACATGAAATAATTACAGAAATGTAAACCATAAAGAATACAATCAATGAAATAAATAATAAACTGACAAGCATGGAAAGCAGAATTAACTAAGTAGAAGAAAAAAAATCTCAGAGCTTGAAGACCAAAATATGGAATTAACTCAATTTGTTAAAAACATAGAAAGGAAGTTTAAAAAAGATGTAACAAAATCTTCAAGAGATGTGTGATAATATTAAGAGGTTGAACTTACATGTGATCAATATCTCTGAAGCAGAAAAGGAGAATAAAAACACACTGGAACAAACATTCCATGAGGTCATTCAAGAAAACTTCCCGCATCTCATCAGAGACACAACCATCCAAACACAAGAGATTCAGAGAACTCATACAAGGCATCAAATGAGAAGACTAACTCCTAGATACATAGTAATTTGCTCACACAAAGTGGGTATAAAAGAATAAATCCAAAAGGTAGTGAGAGAGAAAAGTCAGATATCCTAAAGTAGAAGAATTAGAATAGCAGCAGACTTATCTATAGAAACACTACTGGTTAGAAGAGACTGGAGTCCAGTCCTCAAAATTCTCAAAGATAAACTAAGAATTTTCTACCCAGCTAAGCTAAGCTTCATCAGTGATGGAGAATAAAATCCTTCCCAGACATTCAATCCCTAAGGGTTTATGCTGCCTCCAGAGATTCTTAGAAGGTAGTAAGCATAGAAGAAAGAAAAAAGGAATGACCACATATTTCCCAAGGAAAACAGAAAATCAACACAACAAGATGACTGAAAAATTGAAAACATACATATATAACAACCCCCAAATCAAAAGAAAACCAAAAAAACAAACAAACAACTGGGCTCGGTGGCTCAGCCTGTAATCCCATGCCTTTGGGAGGCTGAGGTGAGTGGATTGCCTGAGCCTGCAGGTTCAAGACCCACCTGGGCAGGCGAGACCTCATATCTACAATAAAATAAAAAAATTAGCCAGGCATGGTAGCACGCGCCTGTAATTCCTGCTACTTGGAAGGCTGAGGCAGAAGGATCGCAGGAGCCCAGCAGGTGGAGGCTGTGGTGGCTGGGAGTGGCCACTGCACTCCAGTCTGGGTGACAGAGTGAGACTCCAACTCAAAAACAACAACAACAACAACAGCAAAAAAACTTTATAAGAGTCTCATGATCCAGTCTGGGCAACAGAGTGAGACTCCAACTCAAAAAAAAAAAAAAAAAAAGAGTCTCATGATAGGGATAAACTCTCATCTCTCAATAATCAGCCTGAATATGAATGGAATAAATACATCACTGAAAGCACATAGAATGGCAAACTGGATTTAAAAAACCATGAACCAACAATATGCTGCCTCCAGGAAACACATCTCACTACAAAGGACACTCAAAGATTCAAAGTTAGAGGATGGAAAACAAATTCTCAGGTGAACAGAACACAAAAGAAGGCAGGAGTCACAAATTGAATATCAGACAAAACAACCTTTCAAAAAAACAAGCTAGCAAAAGTTTAAAAAGATACAGAAGGAAACTATATAACAAAATGTTCGATCCATCAGTAGGAAATATCCATCTTAAACATATATGCACCCTACACATAAGCACCAGCTTTTATAAAACAGTTACTAAGTTAACTTTTAAAAAATGACTCTAACACTGTCATAGCTGGGGACTTAAATACCCCACTAGCAAGCCTAGATAGATCATAAAGGCAACAAATCAACAGAGACCTGAATCCTCAATTTGATGCTTGACCAAATGAACTTAAGAGATACATACAGATCACTCCATCCAACAATGACATAATATACATGCTATATATCTTCTACTCATCACCACATGGAATATACTCAATATTGACAATATTCTTGGCCATAAATCAAACATAAACAAATTTCGTAAGATCAAGATACTGCCATGCACCTTCTCAGACTACAGTGGAATAAAAATAAATATCACCACCAACAAAATTCCCCAAAACCCAAAGACACAGACACTAAACTGAATGATGCTGAACAACTCATGAGTCAACACAGAAATCAAAATAGAAATTAAAAGATTCCTGAAAACAAGTGAAAATGAAGAAACATCTTAACAAAATCTTTGGAATGCCATGAAAACAATATTAAGATGGGAATTTGTATCTCTATGAACACACATCAAGAAAATAGAAAGAGAACAAGTTAACAGACTAACAAATCACCTAAGGGAGCTGGAAAAGCAATACCTCCATAACCCTAACTTTAGCAGAAGAATTCAGATCAGTAAAGTAAAAGTCCAAATATGGGACATAGAAGACAAAAATATCATGGAAAAAACCATCAAAACAAAAAGCTTCCTCTTTGAAAGGATAAACAAGATTGATGGAGCCCTCGCCAGAATGACCAAGAAAAAGAGAGAGAAGCCCAAATAAACACAATCAGAAATGCAAAAGATCAAGTCACAACTAACCCCAAAGAAATTCAAAAGATGATCAGAGATTACTATACACACCTATATGGAAACAAACTCGAAAACCTCAATGAAATGGAAGACTCTAACATCACACAACCTCCTAAGATTGAAACAAGATGAAATGGAGACCCTAAGTAGACCTGTAAAAACCCAGAAAATTGACTCTATCATAATAAACTAGATACAAAAAAAAGCACTGGACCAAATGGCTATCATGTGGAATTCTACAAAACATACAAAGAGGTGCTGATACCAATCCTACTGAAAGTATTTCAGGCAATTAAGAAAGATAGAATTCTCCCCAAGTCATTTTTTGAGGCTAACATCACACTGATACTCATACCAGGTAAAGATCCAAAAAAGAATGAGAACAACAGGCCAGTATCCCTGATGAACATAGATGCAAAAATTCTTAACAAGATTCCAGCAAATTGGATCCAACAACACATCTCAAAAATTATCCACCATGACCAAGTAGGCATCATCCCCAGGATGCAGGGCTTATTCAGCATCCACAAGACCATAAATATATTTAAATTCATCAGCAGAGCCAGGCTCAGTGGCTCAGCCTGTAATCCCGTGCTTTGGGAGACTGAGGTGAGTGAATTGCCTGAACCCGCGGGTTCGAGACCTGCCTGGGCAACTCGGCGAGACCTCATCTCTACAATAAATCAAAAAATTAGCCAGGTGTGGTAGCACGCGCCTGTAGTTCCAGCTACTTGGAAGGCTGAGGCGGAAGGATCGCTGGAGCCCAGCAGGTCAAGGCTGCAGTGGCCGGGAGTGGCCACTGCACTTCAGTCTGGGCAACAGAGTGAGACTCCAACTCAATAAATAAATAAATGAATAAATAAATAAATACATCAGCAGATGTAAAAACAAGAACCATATTATTATATCATTAGATGCAGGAAAATCTTTTCATAAAATCCAGCATCCCTTACAGATAAAAACCCTGTACACCTAGGCATAGAGGGAACATACCTCAAAATAGCAAGAGCCACCTACAGGAAACCCACAACCAAAGCATTGCTAAACAAACAGAAATTGGGAGCATTTCCCCTGAAAACCGGAGCAAGACAAGGTTGCCCACTCTCACACCTCTTGTTCAATACAGTGTTGGAAGTCCTAGTTAGAGCAATCACACAAGAGAAGGAAATCAGGAGTATCCAAATAAGAAAAGAGGAAGTTATCCCTCTTTGCTAATGATATGATCCTATACCTTGAAACCCAAAAGATTCTGTCAAAAACCTCCTTGCAATGATAAAGAACTTTGGCAAAGTCTCGGTACAAAATCAATGTTCAAAAGTCAGTTGCATTCCTATACACCAACAACATGCAGGCAGAGAACCAAATAAGAAGCACAATTCCATTCACAATAACAACCTTGGCATCTTTCTAACCAGAGAAGTGAAAGATCTTTACAATGAAAACTACAAAACAATGCTCAAAGAAATCAGAGAAGACTTAAACAAGTGGAAAAATATTTCACTCTCATGAATTGGAAAAATGAGTATTGTTAAGATATCTATCCTACCCAAGGCAATCTACAGCTTTAACACAATACACATTAAATTACCAACATCATTCTTCTCAGACCTGGAAATAACAATACAGAAATTCACAAGGAAATATAGATGACCACAAATAGCCCAAAACAATCCTTAGCAAATGAAACAAAACAGGAGGTATCACACTTCTAGACTTTAAACTTTACAATGAGCCTACATTAATCAAAACAGCCTTGTATTGGTATAAGAACAGGCATATAGACCAGTGGAACAGGATAGAGATTCTGGAATAAAACCTCAATTTCTCAACCAACTCATATTCAACAAAGCCTCCACCAACAACCACTAAGGAAGAAAAACCTATTCAGTAAATGGTGCTGGGAAAACTGACTGGCAATGTGCAGAAGAATGAAACAGGACCCCTACAGATCACCATACACAAAAATCAACTCTAAATGGATCAAAGACCTAGATGTAAAACCTCAAACTATCTCAGAAAAATGTGAGAAAACACAGGAGATACCTTTACAGAAATTGGAAAAGGAGACCAATTCCTGTTCAAAACCCAAATACCCATGCCATAAGAGATAAGATAGACAAGTGGAACTTCATCAAACGAAAAAACTTCTGCATAGCATTAGAGACCATCAAGAGAGTGAGGAGACAGCCCACAGAATAGGAAAAAATATTTGCCAACTATATATCTGAGAAAAGCTTAGCCTTCAGGATATACAAAGAATGCAAACGTGCCAAAACGGTGGGCGGGGGGGACAAAAAACAAAAGCCCTTTTAAAAAGTGGACAAAATATATCAATAGACAATTCTCAAAAGAAGCTATACATGTAACCAATGGATACATGAAAAAATGCTCAGCTTCACTAATCATCAAGGAAATGCAAATTAAAACCACACTGAGATATCATCTATCCCCAGTCAGTATGGCCATTATCAATCACTCAAAAAACAACAGATGCTGGAGAGAATATGAGGAAAAGGGAATACTTCTAAACTGTTGGTGGGAGTGTAAACTAGTACAACCTCTTTGGAAAACAGTGTGGTGATACTGAAAAGATATAAAAATCGATCTTCCATATGACCCAGCATTCCCACTTCTGGGAATATATCTGGAGGAGCTCAAATAATTCTATAAAAATGATACCTGTGCACACATGTTTATTGTAGCACTATTCACAAGAGCAAAAACATGAATTCAACTGTGCTGCCCATTGAAAGTGGACTGGATTAAAAAAAAATGAGGTACATATACACAGTGGACTATTATGCAGCCATAAAGGACAAAAGTATGGACTTCACAGTAACATGGATGGATTTGGAGTCTATAATACTCAGTGATCTAGCACAGAAACAAAAAACTGAGTGTCACATGTTTTTACTCATAAGTGGGCCTGAACATTTATCATAATACAATAATAAAGGGAATGACAGTAGCAGGTCATGGCCAGGGGAGGGAGGTGGGGGCACATAACATCAGTAAGGGTACCTGAACTCAAGACAGGCAAAGTGGGGACCAAAGGGAGGCCCAAACTTTACCTGTATGATGATTACTTATGTATCTAATTCTGAATTGTACCCCATATCTTTAAATAATAAATAAAAAACATTTTTAAAGAATTTTAAGGGTACACACACATTCAGTTTATAGCCAGGCCTTTCTCGTGGGGTTGTTGAAGTCGTTGAATAAGGCAGCAAAAGCAAAGCACTTAGAACAGTGCTTGGCATAAAGTTAAGTGTTCTCTGAATGATAGGAGCTTTAGAGTGTTGTTACCACTGTTATTACTATCGCTTGGGTAGGACGATATCCTGCCTACTATCCTCGTTGGAGAGACTGAGAAAGTATGTTCTGAGACCAGCAACACTTAGCAATCCACAGGTTTCCCACTGCTCATCCCAGGGACAATATGCAACAACTGATGAATGTCTGTTTGCACCTGCTTGCTTTCACAGGCCAGTCACCTCTAGTTTGATATTTCTCTCAAGTAACGACAGGGATCTGTTCACCCATGCACACATGCTTTATTTTGAAAATATTCAGAATTCTCGTATTTGCTGGGAGCTGTTCTAGGTGCTGATAAAACACAGAGTACAATGGCTGAGATTCCTGCCCTTGGGGACTTTTCAATGGGAGAGGCAATGAACAAATACATTTAAAATGTGACAGATTGTGGTGTTACCAAGATATGAAGCAGGGTAAGGAAAGTGGAGATTGAAATGAGAGAAGGGATTGTTTCCGTTGGGGTGAGCAGCATGGGCCTCTCTGAAAAGGCAAGGCCAGCCGGGCTCAGTGGCTCAGCCTGTAATCCCGTGCCTTTGGGAGGCTGAGATGAGTGGATTACCTGAGCCCGAGGGTTCGAGACCCGCCTGGGCAGCGAGACCTCATCTCTACAATAAATCAAAAAATCAGCTAGGCGTGGTAGCGCACGCCTGTAATTCCGGCTACTCGGAAGGCTGAGGCAGAAGGATCGACAGAGCCCAGCAGATCGAGGCTGTGGTGGCCGGGAGCGGCCACTGAATTCCAGTCTGGGCGACAGAGTGAGACTCCAACTCAAAAAAAAAAAAAAAAGAAAAAGAAAAGGCAAGGCCATGTTTGATCAGAGACTTGACTGAAGAAGTTGTGGGGGTGGGGTGTGAGAGGGATGCATACACCTGGAAGAAGAGTCTTCCCTGAAAGGGTAGCACAGGCCCTAAGTTGAGAGGCTGTTTGGTGTGTTTCAGGAATATCAAAGAGGCCAACCAGTATGGATAAAGAACAATGACAAAGGGATGCAGTAATGGAGATGAGGTCAGAAGGATAAAAAGTGGTCAGACCATGGAGGACCTCAGAGGCCATGACAAAGACTTTGAAATTTATTCCGAGTGAGACAAAAGTCACTGGGATGTTTTGATCAGTAAAGTGACTGTTGTAAAAAGATCTAGCAGATCTAGATCATTTCTAGCTTCTAGAACTGTTGGGGAGTTCATGCTGTTGGGAGAAGAGTATAGCAGTGCAGAGGTAATAACAGAGAGGTGAGATTGGAGGCAAAATTCCAGAGGAAAGTGATAATGACTAGGAATAAGGTGACCATTCGGCAAGTAGTGAATACAGTGGAATCCTGGATACTCACTGAAAAAAAAGAGCCAAGGGAATTTGCTGATGGACTGCATTTGAGAGAGAGGAGTCAGCAAAATCATTTTTTCTAAGGTGTTACAAACTTGAATGTTGTCCCATTAGCAACGTTTCATGCTTGCATAGGACAGAAAACCTATTCAAACCAGTAAGTTTTGTTTTTTGTTTGTTTGCTTGTTTGTTTATTTGTTGTTAGAGGAGAGTATGAAATCAACCTGAAAAGATTAGGAATGATACTATTCTCAAGACACTGTCTCAGTCTCACCCATTCCTTTATTCCTTTAATCATCTTCTTTCTCTCAGAGTAGCTTTGCCATAGGATGTGTAGGATATGCCTGTGGGTATTTCTGACCCCAGGTTCTCACCACTTGTATTTGGCTAAGACAGGTCCTACCTGGGTCTAGTGTATCCTTGATGGAGAGTCTTTCTGTTACCACAACGGTATGACCCACCACCCTCCATGAGAGAATACCTCAGGCATTTCAACGTAGGCCACCTCTCTCTCCGTGGCCCCACTTCCACTCTCCCAATAAAAGAACTTTAGAAGCTTCTGTCTGAAATTGTGTGAATTGGGGAAGGGGGGACATATTTCAGTTATTTGGCCAAGAATCCAAAGGATGGGCGGCAGTAGGCACCAACCTTTCCTTTTCAGTCTATAAATAGTTCAGGACAGGAAAAGAAATAGCCTTTTGCATTGGGGAGGACATGAAAACCTGCAAGTGAGACTTGGCCACATAAAACAGCCTCACTGAGATTGGTGAAGGCCTTCATTGTTTTAAAAATTCTTTCAATCCCGCGCCTTTGGGAGGCTGAGGTGAGTGGATTGCCTGAGCCCGCGTGTTCAAGACCCCCCTGGGCAGCGAGACCTCATCTCTACAATAAATCAAAAAATCAGCCAGGCGTGGTAGCACATGCCTGTAATTCTGGCTACTTGGAAGGCTGAGGCGGAAGGATCGCCGGAGCCCAGCAAGTCGAGGCTGCGGTGGCCGGGAGTGGCCACTGCACTCCAGTCTGGGCGACAGAGTGAGACTCCAACTCAAAAAAACCAAAAAACAAAACAACAACAACAACAAAATCCTTTCACAATAAGATGTCCACAATAGTCCCTGAGAACAAGTAAGGTAGAAAACTAGCTGCCACCCTCCTCTTCTCCCCTCCCCAACCCTGAATGTTTAGAGTGAAGTAAAAGAAGATTTAGAGAGAGTAAGTCATCAATCAAAGCCAGAAAGCTATTAGGTGGCAGCTTCAGGTTTGGGTTTCTCAATCTTCTCACCTGGATACAGTGCTCTTCCTATTTGTATAGAAAAATATATTTGGCAATCTATATGCTCTCTAAAGTAGAATGTTGATAATTATGTAGTTTTTCTTAAGAGGCCTCCTAGAATGCGCAGGTATTACTCTGACAAAGAAATTCAAAATGCAAAGCAAAGTAAAAGGAATCAGACACCTCTTAGACTGAGAAATGCAAATTTCTGCAAAGAAGTATCATGGAAGACTATTTTAAAATACTTTGGGCAAAAACATCAGCACCATATCCAATATAAGACAAGTTAGCCAAAGAATGAAAGGTTCTATAAAAAAACAAGGAAACATAACAAACAAAAAACAAAACAGAAAAACAACCAAACAAAACAACAAAAAAACTCCCCCAAACAAAAAAAATCCTGTAAGGAATGAGAATGCATGGGAAGGATGAGTGGACATTCTCTGATCTGGGCAGTTACCTTTACAGAGCATGGTGCTTACGGCATCTTCTTTGGATGTCAAGGGCAATGATATTACTGGTGAGACAGGTTAGTCATGCAAACCGGATTTTTCTTGATGAGAGTTTGTGAAAATTCTTATTCATTTTTGCTTGAGGCATTTTCTGAACTGACAGCAATGATAGACACAGCTTTCTAAGCCTTGTTTTTCTAAAGACTAGACATACATATATATTTTAAAAATACCATGTGCAATTAATCTTTTTGTTGCAAATGGCTACATAGTCCACGGCTTCTCATAAAGAGGCTCTGAAATTTATTGTTGTGAATGATCATTCTTAAGTCATCATGTTTCCTACCAGTTCAGCATTTGTTTCTTAATTTACTCTCACCTTCACTCTTTCTCTCTCACTCACCTTAATTTCACTGAACATTTCATGATTGCTACTATCTACAAGGCTCAGGCTAGATCAGACAGGGTCTCTGTCCTTGTGAAGTTCATGGTCTAATGGAGTGTAAAAAGTGTGGGTGAGGTGATATCTGTGGCTAATGCTTTGCATGTGGCAAGTCACTAAAATAAAACCGTTGCCATGAGCTTGAGTTTTAAATAAAGTATGAACTACTTTGTTAGTACATCAGCTAGTTGGCCCACCCCTGAAGTCTAGCTTTCTTCTTTTTGCTCTTTTATCAGTAGTTCTCATTTCCTCTTCAATTATGAGAACAAT
The DNA here is from genome assembly GCF_000164805.1 of Carlito syrichta. Lineage (NCBI taxonomy): Eukaryota > Metazoa > Chordata > Mammalia > Primates > Tarsiidae > Carlito > Carlito syrichta. The sequence continues at coordinate 59,292 of NW_007254116.1, read as the reverse complement.
TAACTTGGAGTGGAGATTCATCCACAGCAAGCAATTCTAAATAGACTTTGGTCTAATCTTTCATCAGCTGCTGACAAAGCCTGCCATTCATGAGTCGGTGGCTTTTGATGTAGGTTTTACAGTTTCATATTTATTTATTGAATGAGGTGATAATTATTCCTGAGAATTCGTTTTAAAAGTACAAAAACTTATTTCACTTATATCTTGCCTCTTTTGCTTTCCCAAGACTTTCAGCCTAATTTTCTAATCTCATTGCTTGTCCTGATAAGTCATAAAACAATATCCACTATTTGTATGTTCTTAAAAAAAAAAGTTGTAGTAGTGGTTGTAGGGAGTGTTTTTGATCTCAGACACTATGACTGCAGGGAAGAAAACTTAGATGATATTTTATGGCTCTCCTAATTAGTATTCATCTGACTTATTAAGTCTTCTTTTTAACTTTAAAAGGGCAATCCATATTCAACTACTGTGACATCTGTGTGGACATCTGTGTGAAAAAGTCACATAATTTTTTGGCTTGTTTGAATTAGCTCTGAACCCCCAAAACAACACTGTGTTTTATTCTTCTTACATGTAACTACTTAATGAGTTGAAGTTTAGATGACATCTTTTATCATGATCCTGATTAACTACCTAGATCCATAATGTGAGCATTTAGATCTTACTTAGATAATTTTAAGAGGTTTAAAATATAAACAACCTTAATATTTAAGACAAAGGACTGATTCTTTTGTCTTAAAAAGAAGTAAATTGCCTTGGAATGCTCATTATTTTGATCCAGAAGGGTTACTCATTGCTGACCTCTTCATCAGAATGTTGTTTATCATTAGGATTACTGCTAATTTCACATTTGGAACATGAACAAGAACCAAGAAGCATCATATCCTTGAAGTTATCTATTGTTGTGATAGTTCAATACTTCTGTAGCCCCATTTGACCATGTTGCAATCATACCATGGGATAGGACAGAATTTGTTTTTCAGATATATTGACTCACTTGACATGTTCAAGCAACCTACTGATTTTAGGATTAGTAGATATGCATAAAACTTTTATTACACACTCCATTCCACTTAAAACTCTTTCTGCCATGATTCCTTTTGTTTCCCCAATAATAATTTTATCTTGACTTTTTCTTCAAATGATGCTGTGTAGCCCTGCTCTAACTGTTAACTAAAAGGAAAATTGATGTCTACTGAAAACTTTAGGGTTTTTGTTTGTTTGCTTGTTTGCTTGTTTGTTGGAGACAGGGTGTCGGCTGGAGTGGCACCATCCAGGCCAACTGTAGCCTCCACCTTCTAGCCTCAAGTGATCCTCCCATCTCAGCCTCCTGAGTGGCTGGAGCTATAGGTGGGGACCACCATGCCTGGCTAATTAAAAATAAAATTGTGGAGATGAGATCTCACTATGTTGCCCAAGCTGGGAACCCTGGAATTAAAAAAAAAAAAAATGAAACTTAGGACTAGTGCACAAGATGATCTATTCTGCAAGTCAGTCGCTACTTCTACACAAGAGAAATGAATTCACGTTTAAAACCCAGATACAGGTGCCTGGATTCTCACATCAGATGCAAATCTGGGAATCAGAGACCCATATCGTTTTGCCTGGTAACAACATGGATAAGGTCTGAGTCATCTGAGCTCTGACCCTTTCCTCTCACAGAATGATTGGCTGAATGCATTTATTTTGTGCAGGTGGACATGCCAACATTTAAGAACTGCTTTGAAGAACTTTTGAGAAAAGTTTTCTTTTTCTCAGAGTTGCAGGCTCTCAAATACACTTGAAGTTTCATATTGAAACTGCAGTATCTAAACTCCATGTGGAATATCTGTCAGCAGCTACCAACAGCATATATTATAATGCCAGGCCTAGCTGCATTCCCCTTGGTAATTCTCTACTGTCATCTGTGACTGCATTAGTCTTTCAAGGTGACATGGCACCACATTTCTGAGAGGCAAGAAGGGACATGGGCTTGAGATCCCTGTGTATCTTATTTGTTTATCTTCTACCTTGTAACTCATAATGAGACAAATTCCTCAAAATATTTTAAAGCAGAGGCTTATTTAACAAGAGGAAATGTTTATTTGAGGCATGTGGTTATAATTCACACTTTAGGTATATTCATGTGTCGTAGGTATCATGTTTTCATGGGGAAAATATTCAACACAATTTTTTCTTATGTGCAGAAAATCAAATGAAGAGTTCAGGAATGCAGTGAGGTTGAGATAGGCCTGGTAAAAAGAGAGGGAAATATCATATTTTATGTGATTGTCGAGATAAATTTGCTACTGACAAGTTTAGCTTCTTATTTTTAAAAATTGAGTTTTATTTGTTTTTTTTTTCTTTTCCATCTTTTCCTCAAATACGGGATGGGAGGAATCTTTCAATATCTATTTTTAAAAAATATTCCTCCAACAGTCTATTTTGAAAAAATGTCAAACCTACAGAAAATTTGCAAAAATGGTAAAATCAACAGCCATATGTCATTTACTTAGATTTACCAATCGCTAACATTTTATCACATTTGCTTTTTCTCTCTTTCTGACTTCTTGATGATCCCTCTTAATGTTGGTTGCAGATAATTATGAGCTTTTTGTCTTCTATATTTCAACAAATATCCTCCAAGAACAAAAACTTTATCCTACAAAACTAACTATAATACGATGATCAACTTAATACATTTAGCATTGATTTAATATTATTGCCTAATTTATAGACCGTATTAACACATCAATCTTGATAATGTCCCTTTATAGTTTTTTTTTCTTTTTCTTTTTTAAAAAATCCAACATCAAATTAAAGATCATAAATTGCATTTAATTATCATATTCAAATACTATTTGAGGAACTGGAAGAAAACTGTATCCCTTGGAAATACTTCTATCTGATAATACTGTTTTTTGTTTTTTGAGTTGAAGTCTCATTTTGTTGCCCAGGCTGGAGTGCAGTGGCATATTCACAGCCACTGTAGTCTCATCCTGCTGGGCTCAGGTGATCCTCCCACCTCAGCTTCCCAAATAGCTGGAACCACAGGTATGTGGCTAATTTGTTGACTTATTGCAGAGACAAGGTCTTACCAAGTTGTCCAGAGGCTGATCTCGAATCCCTGAGCTCAAGCAATTCTCTCTCCTCTGCCTCCCAAAGTGCTAGGATTACAGGCGTGAGTCACTGCACGTGGCCTGTTAGTAGTTAAAAAAAAAAAAAAAATCTGCAGAGGGTCTTCCATTCCTTCAAATCAAAGATGGCTACTGGGTTTGCTTGCTCTCCATAAGCAGTGCCCTGTGCTGTGCTGACCATTCCTTCAAATCAAAGATGGCTACTGGGTTTGCTTGCTCTCCATAAGCAGTGCCCTGTGCTGTGCTGACCCTTCTGATAGTGCTGCATCTCATCATCAACTTTTTAATTCTTCCATTGAAAAAAATGCTTATCTTGAGTTTTATTCACATAGGACTGTTATTTCTCCTGAGATGTGGAAGTTCATACCTAAATCTAGGCCAACAGTTGGCACATATTTTCTGTATAGAACCTGATAGCAAATATTTTAGGCTTTGTGGGCTTAAAATTTTCTCCGTCACAACTATTCAACTCTGCCATTGTAGCTTGAAAATAGCCAGGGATAATATGTAAGCAAATGAGCATGGTTGTTTGCCAATAAAACTTTATACACAAAAGCACACATTGGCCAAGATTCGGTCCATGGACCATAGTTTACTAACCTCTCATCTAGGCAAATATAGGCTCAATTAGGCTAATAATAAGTGGTAATAGTTAAGGAATTATCCCTCTTGGGTAGCTTAATTTTATGTTAACTTTCTGGAGACAGCCCTTTTATAGGTAAAAAAGGGCTGACTTCAAATACTCATAAATACCAGGTTAAGAAATTATTAAATCTTAGTCTGTGCAAAAGAGAAACGACTTAATTTTTGTAATGATGAACTAGTCAATGATTTTTATTCAAATACAAATAAATATATATAATTCTGCTGGAAACCTTGGACTCAGATTTGAAAACTGCTGCCTGGACCCGCCAGTATGTACTTTAGGGACTGTAGCAGGTTATTGGGAAGTAAGCTTTACTGGTGTGGGATGGGGCATGGGGGAAGCTCTAATGACTCCGAAATATGACTCATTCTGTCTATGCTAGAGACTAGTCTAGCTGGCCTGCCTGAATGCTTCTGTCTCCACTTTCCCAAACACATAATGGTATAAAATGTGCAAGGGAGGCAGGTAACTGGACCAGGACCTTCTGATGAAGATGAGCCATTTCAGTGCTTTCAATAGCTAAATGCCAGCTTGTTTCTCTCATCCCTCTGTCCCAAACTTCTTAATTTGGTTGTGTGTACTATTAACTAGAAAAATAGTACTAATCATTTTTAAATAAATTTTTTTTAAATTGAAGGTAAGCATTCACATCGAAAACAGCATAAATTATAAGTTGTACTACCTTAATGAATTTTTACTAAGCAAATGCACCTATATAACCACTACTCAGATCCATAAATAAAACATTGTAAACATCCAGCAGCCTACCACATCGTCCATGCCAGTAATCCTCAACACCAAAGGAAACTACTATTCTGGCTTACGTTCCATAGATCAGTTTTATCTGTTTTTGAAGTTTATATAATTTGAATTATGTAGTATGTACTTACTTTTTGGTACCTGACTTCTTTTGCTTGTGAGATTTAAACATCATGTAGCAGTAATTTGTCATTGCAATAGACTATTCCATTATATGAATATTTCATACTTATCTTACTTTCTGTTGATGGAAATGGAGTTGTTTCTGGATGTTGGGTGATATGACTAATGTTGCTATGAATATGCTCGTTCATGTCTCTTGGGCTTTTGGAACACATAGTCCACATCTAGCTCTTTAACATGTTTATTAAAGCAAAATCAGCTTTAATAGATTTTGCCACTTTTCCAAAGTAATCATGCCAATTTATACCCCCACCAGGTATATGAGAGTTCCAGTAACCCTTTTGAAATTAAGCTATTTTTTTCTGTAGAAATTCTTACATATTTTAGAAACAAAAGTTTTCTAGGGTGTACACATTACAAATACCTTCTCTCATGTTGACTTGCCATTTTATTCTTCTAACTGTATCTTTTGGTGAGTATATGACCTTCATTTCAATAGCATTCCTTTTTTTCAATGTTTTTCTTTACAGTGTATCTTGTGCTTTGTTAAAAAAAAATTTGCTTATTTCAAAATAAAAAAAGATATATTTCTATGTTTACTTTCTTATTTTATTGTTTTATATTTCATTCTTCAAACTACTTGGAAATAATATTTTTGTGTAATATGAAGTAGAGTTCAAGTTGGGTGCGGTGGCTCATGCCTGTAATCCCAGTACTTTGGGAGGTGGGAGGTAAAATGATTGCCTAAGTCCACGGGTTTGAGACTAGCTTGGGCAGCTTGGCAAGACCTCATCTCTACAATAAATCATAAAATTAACCAGGTGTGGTGGCATGCACTTGTAGTTCCAGCTACTTGGAAGGCTGAGGCAGAAGGATCGCCTAAGCCCCCTAGGTCAAGACTGCGGTGGCCATGAGCCACTACACTCCAGCCTGGGCAACAGAGATTCCAACACACACACACAAAGATCACAGTTTTACAATATGGATATCCAACTGCCCTCCTTACTATGGGAAAGAGATTTCTATTCCCTTTGAACTTCTCTGTCAACATTTTCATAAATAAATGACTATATATGATTCTTTATTATGTTAAATTGGTTTAGTTGTCTATATTTAAATTGCCACAACTTTTTAAGTACTGAAGCTTTATAATAACGCCTGATATTTGTTATGCAATTCTAACTTTCAACTGCAAGACTATCTTGGCTTTTTCTGGCAATATATGTGTACATTTTTATCTAGCTCTTTAACATGTTTATAATATCTTATATTTTCTATGTAAAGTATTTGTATGTCTTCCATTAGTTATATTCCAAATTATTTGATATTTGAAAATTCTCTCATCAGTGACATCATTAAAAATTTTTGTTTTTGTTTCTTGCTAGAATACAGAAATCCAATTTCTTTTTATATTTTGGGCATGTTCCCAGTGTCTTCTCTTGTTAAATCTAATCGTTTTACTCATTACATCTAATACTTTGCCTCTACCAAATGTAACCATAATTCTGAATTCTCTCATCATAAATTGGTTTTGTCTAATACATTAATATAATACTTTTAATCAGTAGATTACATTGAATATTTTATATATACAATGGTAACCTGATAAGTGGTTCTGTAAATGACAACCTCTTAGTTTCTTTCTTTTCAATGCCTGTATTTTTTATTTCTTAATATTGCCTGGACATCCAGTATATCCAGTATATGGGGCAAGTAGAAACCTTAAAAAATTTCATTATTAGTCATGATGTTTAATGAGAATTTTTGTAGGTGACCTTTATTAGAATAAGGAAATTCACTTTTACTTTTGGCCTACTAAGAGTTATTTTCTTTTTTAAAAGACTGATGTTAAATTTTTATCAAATACTTTTTTCTGAAATTATTGAGATGATCATATGTTTCTCTACTTTATTCCAATGAATTCAGTTAATTAATTTTTTTTTTTTTTTGAGTTGGAGTCTCACTCTGTTGCCCAGACTGGAGTGCAGTGGCCGCTCCCGGCCACCGCAGCCTCGACCTGCTGGGCTCCGGCGATCCTTCCGCCTCAGCCTTCCGAGTAGCCGGAATTACAGGCGTGCGCTACCACGCCCAGCTGATTTTTTGATTTTATTGTAGAGATGAGGTTTCGCCTGCCCAGGCGGGTCTCGAACCCGCGGGCTCAGGCAATCCACTCACCTCAGCCTCCCAAAGGCGCGGGATTACAGGCTGAGCCACCGAGCCCGGCTAGTTAATTAATTTTTAATGGTGCAAACTTGCATTCTTATAACAACATGAATTTGGTTATAATGTACTGTCATATATTTTGTATATCACTAGACTCCGTTTGTTAATATTGCGTTGAGAAATTTTTCATCTATATTCTTGGTCAGAGACTGACTTTAAATTTTTATTTCTTAGCCAGGCTCGGTGGCTCAGCCTGTAATCCCGTGCCTTTGGGAGGCTGAGGTGAGTGGATTGCCTGAGCCCGCGGGTTCGAGACCCGCCTGGGCAGCGAGACCTCATCTCTACAATAAATCAAAAAATCAGCCGGGCGTGGTAGCGCATGCCTGTAATTCCGGCTACTTGGAAGGCTGAGGCGGAAGGATGGCCGGAGCCCAGCAAGTCGAGGCTGCGGTGGCCGGGAGCGGCCACTGCACTCCAGTCTGGGTAACCGAGTGAGACTCCAACTCAAAAAAAAAAAAAAAATTATTTCTTGTAATGACCAGATTTTTGGCATCAGGATTATACTGTCCTAATAAAATTCTCTTTGAAGTATTTTCTCTTTTGTTCTACTTTGTAAGTGTTCTTTGGTAAGATAGTATGACTTAAATGTGCTAAATAATTTATTTCTAATGCCATCTGAAATATAGATTTTTTTGGAAGGTTTTAATTAAGAATTTTTTGTGCATATAATACATACAAGTATATTAGCATATATTGCTGTCTCAGTTTTGATATTTGTGTTTTTCAACAAATTTTACCTAAATTTTCAAATGTTTTGCCATAATATTTACAATACAACCTCATATTTTAATGTACATAGATTTGTAACAATGTGCCACTTTTATTACTAATATTTATAATCTGCTCCTACTCTTTCATTTTTTTCTTAGTCTATCCTATTATGTTTTACCTATTTTACTGTTTTTTTCAAACCCCAACTTTAGGCCTTGTTAACTTTTTTCTATTATACACTCATTTCTATTTTGGTTGCTTGCATTATTGTCATTCTTCTATTTCAGAGTTAATTTGCTATTTTTTCTTAATTGCTTGAGACAGATATTCACATAATTTTCAGATTTTCTTCTTTTCTAGTATATGCACTTTAGGTTATAAATTTTCCTCTAAATATAGCTTTAGTTGCATCACATGAATTATGTTATGTCATTTGTTTTATTATCATTCAAGCAAAATATTGTCTAATTTCCATTCTTGCCACCTGCAGCTCAAAAATGAAAACATTCAGAAGAAAAAACTGTTCTGCAGAATGTAGGGTCTCTTCTTCGAGGTTATCTTTTCTTAAGGATCTTGATGTCTCAAATCCTGAATGTTTTTTGTACCTCTAAACTTCTGCTGCCAAAAACTAAATCAGTGATTTTTTGCTCAGTCGCAGACTGTTGCATTCCGTTGGATCAGCAAACACCAAAATGGAAAAATGGTGGAGAAAATCCAGCAACTCAGTGTGCCTTCCTTCTTTCTAGGATCTTTCTCCCTTAAGTCTTGGCTGCCTTTGTTGCTCTCTCATTTTTTAAAACTACTATTTTATTTATTTATTGATTTATTGATTTATTTTTTTTGAGTCAGAGTCTCACTCTGTTGCCCAGGCTGGAGTGCAGGCTCAGGTGATCCTTCCACCTCAGAACCATAGGTGGCTGGAACCATAGTGGCTGGAACCATAAGCATGCACCACCATGACTGGCTAATTTTGATTTATTATAGAGACAAAGTCTCACCAAGTTGCCCAAGATGGTCTTGAAACCCTGGGCTCAGGCAATTCTCTCACCACGGCCTCCCAAACTGTTGGGATTACAGTCTTGAACCACCGTGCTAAACTGTAATTTTAAAAATATTCTCTTCAGTTTTTATAGATGTTCTCAATGGGAGAGTTTATCTGAATCAGATATTCTGTCACAGCAGAAGTCAGGGGGAGTGTTTGGTTCACTGTGTTAAATTCTCCTTCGGGGTTCAGTGAGATTATGACTAAAATGAGTCCCACAGATTTAGCAATTTGAAAGGTGCTGAGATCCTTGGCAAAGGAAATGATGAAAGATTTATTCCATTGCAAAATCAAGTCTAAAGTCAGATCACAATGGGTTAAGACATAAGTAGGAGGAAAGGTTATAGAGATACTGAAAGGACGTAACATGGATTTAATATACCCAATTAACAGCCATTTTAATATTGCCTCATGTTTTTCTAGCAGTTCACTTAACTTACCCTGTAATCACTAGCCAAGGACAGAACTAGTTTCTCAGAGGTAGTTATTCATAATTGCTTTACAACATCCTACCCAACTTGTTTTGTACTAATTAACTTTTTTATTTCAAGCCATCAGATCTAAGTTAACATAATCAGCCCTTCATGACCTTCAGACAGACAGATCTCACCACCATGGTGGCAATCATGTGACTAACCCACCCATCTGTCAGCTGTCCATCAGCTGATGTCAGTACCTGTCCTTACCTGTCCTTACCTGCCCCTTCATGATGACATGGAGCAGACTACCATCCAATCGCCTTAACAACCTTCCCCCATCAAAGGGAAGGATTAAAAGGACTCAACAGTGAACAGTCAGTCACCCTTGCTTTGCTAAACTCTGGTGTGTCCACCTGGCTCTCTGAGCTACCATTACCAAGTTTCTTAGCTTTGTTCCCCTTCTCTACCTTGGAGAGGTGAATCTCCTCTCTCTCTCACTCTCTCTCTCTCTCTCTCTCTTACTCTCTAATTTACTTTTTAAATAAACTATATTTTCCAATGCAGCTTCTGTGCAATTCTTTGCATCTTTCACATGGTACCGGATCACACCAGACACCCACACCCCAGGCGAGTCTGACCTAACATTCTGGAGGCCCCCGCAGGAAGTGTAACCTAACAGATATACAATTTAATTCTTTTTTACTTGGTTGGAAAAAGGAGGACTAGCTCTTAAATAAGAATATGTCTAAGAAGACAAATGTGAAATTAATTTAAGTCTCATAAATAATATAAATTCACATTCTACCCTGGATTTTCAAAATTTAATATTAAGTGGAAATTGAAGTAGACCTATTTTGGAACTCTGAACTATTGAAAGTAACTTGCTAGAAATGTTTTGCATATAAGGCAATCTCCCTGAAGGAGCCCAGATCTCTCACTCCCTCATGCACTCCACACATACACTCACGATCCAGGAGGTACTCGTCATCCCTTCAACATGATATAAGCATGTATTGAAGGTCAGGCTTCATGCTTGATGCTGGGGATGCAATGGTGAGCAAAACAGACCCAGAATCCACCCTTTTGTTACTTACACAGAGTCATGAAAATATAATTCTACGGTCTGTGAGGAAAAGCTGCTATGAGATCATTTAACAAGGAGACAGGGATTCCTCTGAAGGATGTAGGAAGTGGGTAAGAAAGACAATTCTAGGGAAGTAGGACTTAAGGTGAAATAAGAAGAGAGATTGGGGGCGGGGAGAAGGAAGAGAGAGTGAGAGTTAAGCAGACAGAGTTAATGTGTACATGTGGGGCAAGGGGAAGCATTTGAGGCTTAGGTGGAGAAGGAGGTGAATGAACTGTGGTGGGAATGCTGAAGGTGAGGAGTGAAGGGTGAGACATAAACCTGAAAAGTCAGGCAAGAGTGAGAGTTGGAAAAGTCCTATGGCATGTCTCCATTGCTCTGGAAAACCATGGAAAGGTTTTCAGCAGAGGAATGAACATAGCCAGATTTTAATTTTAAAACATTCTAGATGAAAAGAAGAAGAATGGGTTGAAAGAGTGTGGGGGTGATGGTAGAAGTAGAAAAAGGTAAACACATTAAAAAAATAGTCAAATGAACAGGACTTGGTAGATTAGTTAAAAAGGGGGGGGGTTATTAAGGAGTATGGTATATAATCATCACAGAAATCAAGAATGTTAGAAATGTTGGTTCTGTTGACTCCAAACTGTGAAGAATGAGAAACAGCAAAATAAGCCACCAAGGATGTATTTACTAAATCTGTAGAATTCTGTTTCTGTTTGTATGTCATAAGATGATGATATTAAGTTCAGCATAGTTACTTGATTGAATATTTAGCTGGAAGGCAATCTCACAAAGGAATTCTGTGGAGATTTTTGGGGGACCTAATTAGAAATCCTGAAGAGAGTCAGGTCATCCCTTGAAAACTACACTCTATGCTTTTTGTCCTCAGCAGTATTGCTGGCCAGAACCAGCAGGAGAATGTTCTTATATGCCATTTCTACAAGTGAGCTGGGAACTGCTTGCAGTGGAATTTGAGTAATATATTTAATTGGCCCAAGACTATCAGGTCAGACTTATTTTTTTCCCCTCCCTGATTGCAGGTTATTCTCTAAGACCGTGTTTATAGGTCAAGTTGGGAGCTTGTATCCCTTATCATTTTAGGTACATTTTTCTAACAAAAGATCTGGTTTGAATTGGCTTTATTACATACTATAGAGCAATATAACCATGTGATGGCAAGATATGTTAACCCTCATAGGCTGGCAGATCACCAATTGGCAACGTTAAGTGGTTATTTGGCCAATTCAATCTCATTCAGTCAACATTTACTGAACATCTTGTGTACCAGCACTGAGCTATGCCCTAAGAATATAAAGATCCATAAGAAAGAGTTATTGTCCTTGTGGAATTTATAGTATAGTGAGAAAAGAAATATAAATAGGTATTTTGGCGCAAATCACTTCTATTTGTAAAGAACCTACTATGTTCCTACTGAATCATGAGCGTATTCACACCAGAATGTACTTCTTCCTCTAGGATGCTTGAACTAAGTACAGATTAGAGAATTGAGCTGACAGCCTGCCATTTTCTAATCAGCGTTATGATGGTAAAAGTTCCAAACAGGGCCAGGTTCGGTGGCTCATCCTGTAATCCCAGCGCTTTGAGAGGCCAAGGTGAGTGAATTGCCTGAGCCTGCAGGTTTGAGACCTGCCTGGGCAACTTGGCGAGATCTCATCTCTACAATAAATCAAAAAATTAGCCGGGCGTGGTAGCGCGTGCCTGTGGTTCCAGCTTCTTGGAAGACTGAGGCGGAAGGATCGCCAGAGCCCAGCAAGTCGAGGCTGCTGTGGCCGGGAGCATGCCATTGCACTCCAGTCTGGGTGACAGAGTGAGACTCCAACTCAAAAAAAACAAAAAAAAGTTCCAAATAGAGTTATTTTAGTTGCCACTTAAAATGTAACCTTTGATTTCTAAGCCTGATCTTTGTCTTTGCTTCTATTCTACTTAAACCTGACTGAAGTAAAAATACCTTTCTTTGACTCATGGGATGGGAGAAAAAAGACTATTGATTTACATGGTAAAGATATAAACAAAGACACAGGAAAGAGAGAACACATGTTTCTGCCTTCTAGTCACAAATGAAAGCAGAGTCTTGTTTATTTATGTTCATTAACTCTTTTTTTTTTTTTTTTTTATCGGAGTCTCACTCTGCCACCCAGACTGGAGTACAGTGGCATGCTCACGGCCACCACAGCCTTGACCTGCTGAGCTCAGGCAATCCTTCCACCTCAGCCTTCCAAGTAGCCATAACCACAGGCACGAGCTACCACACCTGGCTTATTTTTTGATTTATTGTAGAGATGGAGTCTCGCCCAAGCTGGTCTCAAACCCCTCAGCTTAATCAATCCTCTCGCCTCAGCCTCAAAGTGCTGGGATTACAGGCTTGAGCCACTATGCCCGGCCATTCATTGATTCTTACGTGCTTTAATGCTTATATGCCAAAACATCAGGCTACAGATAAATATGACAGAGTCTAACACTCTGAATTTGTCATGACGCTTGCTGTTCCCACACTCAAATACTCACTCTGCTCGATTTTCTTGTTTTCAGATAGACTTAGAAATTGTGTTAGTGAGAGGTGCCATGTGTGACACCTTTCTAAAAAGGTATTGGTCAGCTGGGCTCGGTGGCTCAACCTGTAATCCTGCGCTTTGGGAGGTTGAGGTGAGTGGATTGCCTGAGCCCGCGGGTTCGAGATCCACCTGAGCAACTTGGCGAGACCTTATCTCTCCAATAAATCAAAAGCTAGCCAGGCGTGGTAGTACGCACCTGTAGTTCCAGCTACTTGGAAGGCTGAGGTGAAAGGATCGCCGGAACCCAGCAGGTCGATGCTGAGGGCCAGGAGCGGCCACTGCACTCCAGTCTGGGCTACAGAGTGAGACTCCAACTCAAAAAAAGAAAAAAAAAAAAAAAAGGTATTGGTCGTTGTCTTGCATGCTTATAAACTGTTGCTGATTCCATGATGATAAATTCTAAAATCATTTAGTCTCTAGCTATGTGGTTCTTGCTAACCTCACTAACATCACCTTATATCACTTCCTCCATACACTCTAGGTTCTCCACAGTTTCTGAACATGTCAGGCCACATCAAATCTTTAAACAGATTCCTTTGTCTTCTGAGAAGGCTTTTCCCCCCGGTTATGATGCTAGGCCTACATAAAGTATCCCTTCCCTTTGGAAGTCTGTTATTCTGTTCACCAATATTTTTGGTTCTTTTCTCTTTCTTAGAACACACAAGACTATACTTCCCTATACTCTTGAACTTAGGCATGTTCATGTGGCTTGTTTGGGCCAATGCAGTGTGAGAAGTTCATGGGTCACTTCTGCGTAGGTAAGAGTCTGTGCTTGGCTCTCTATATTCGTTCTTCTCCTGCTTAACTAACCGAGGAGGTCATGTGTTCAAGATGATGGTGTTACCGAATGGCAAATCTTCCTTCATTTACAAAGCACTCTGTCACCACATAGAGAACAGTTGCCCAGGTGAGTGACCAGACCACACCACAGTAGAATTTATATAAGTGAGAAATAAATTCCTGTTGTATTAAGGCCATAAGAATTTTAAGTTGTTTGTTCTCACGTCACAATCTACTCCATAATGGCTGATAACATATACTGATAACAGCCACTCCGGGAAGATTTGCCTGCTAATGCCTCAGTATTCTCACACAGTTTATTCAATATCTATTACAGTGAATATCACATTATTAATAAATTCTTTATATCTCTGTTTTTCTCAGTAGCCTGTGGCTTTCTCAGTAATGAAGGCCATGTCTTCTTAATCTTTATATCCCCCAAACTGAGCACAGCTTCTGGAATATAGATGCTCAGTACATACTTATTGAGACTGAGGTTCTAACCCTGACTCTACTGAGCAATTCATTTATTATCTATGTGCTTTTAGCTTCCTCTTGTGAAAATGTAGGTGAGAATGACCAGTCTGCCCCTCAATGCCAAGTGAGTTAATAAGAGTAAGAACACGTTGAAAAGTAAAAGGATAGAAAACAATAAATTATTATTGCTATGAGCTAGGGCAAGAACTGCTAGGGAAAACAGTAACCTGGAGGTTGTGTGCAGAACATATGGGGAGAATGTGTTTGTGTTTCTCTTATTTGCATGCAATTCTCAAAGATTTTCCTTTAAAAACAAAAACAAAACACTTTTTACAATACCGTGGAAGATAGAGAACAAGAGGGTAACCATTCCCTACTCCCCAGAATTCTTTGGCTGAATTCCCACCCTTCATATCCAGTGCTGTTCAGTTAATGTCCTTCTGAAAATGATTCTCCCAACATAGCATTTGGGTCTGGCCCATTGTAGAGATGCTACTGATGCCCTACCCATCTCTCCCCTGTGCATACTGCTTTTTCCGTGCTTTCTGTTACAGGAATGTGCATAGTCTGTATGATATTTAGGTCCAAATTCTCTTGGTGCTAATCCTCTTGTCAGCAGCTCTCAACCAATGACAGAATAGATGTTAGTAGATAAATACCCTAGAGTCCTCACCTTTTCTAAAGAAAAATTGTGAGCCATGTTTTACAAGTAGCTTAGAGGTTTCCTGGAGAACAGAGCTCTACCTGCCCATGGTGGCGCCTGATTATTAACCCATTTATATAGGCTTTCTCTCCATCCCAGTTTTCTTTCCTCATTCCTTTGCCAGTCCTTCCTAGGATCACACTGCAAAAAAACAATTTGCACTAGAATCCTTGTCTTGGACTCTGACCCTGGAGAACCCAATGTAAAATAACTCACACTCCCCAAACTATTTTTCATGATTTAATATATTTGTTAACTGGAAAATAATGTAATATAAAACATATAGTTAAAATATATAAGCAAATTAAAATAATGTGAAAGTAAAAGTGATTACTGATTGCTACACAAATAGACATTCCTTGGATTCCTACAGATTCTTTAGTGTAACGCTGTTTGATCAAAAGTACCAATGTGGAAAAACAACACTGCTCCAAGTAGTGCCCATTGTAAGAAAATTTTCTCAATTTTCCAGGAGGCCATTAGGAAAATTCCTGGGAGGGAGTGGGATGCTGGAGATCCAGGCTCAGGTTTTCAAGAGGATGTCAATTCTTCTGACTCAGTCATGAGAATTACCACAAATGACACAGGTACTTTCATGCTTAGCACTGAAGCCTCAATCTGCCTCTTTGTTAGAGTTTCCTTTCAGTCACTGGGGAAGCCAAGTAGGGGACCAGCCCCTTGTCTGTTTCCTTTTTCTGACTTTGAAATGACTGATTAAAATGAAGAGAGGCTGTCTTTTATCAGCATTCTGACAGCTAGGGTAGAATTGTTCTTCAAACCTTATTACCTTTTGATTTCTAGCTTCTTCCTCAATATTGTTTTCTACATTTCAGTGAATAAATTAGATACAATTTTCACTGTGGCTTGAATATACATTGTGGATGTCAAAGTTAAAGCTGGCCTTCTCACCAGTAAAGGAGACCCCGGAGAAATAAGATACCACAGAAATAATTTAGCCCTGGAATTGTGGCAAGGAGAAGAAAAATGCCATGGAGAGTATATTAGAAATTCAAAATATCGTGCTCATTTTAGAAAATGAAATACATTTTTTTCCCACATGAAATCTCTCAGGTTATAATAAAAGCTAATTATTAATAATAGAAAAGCTTTGAGAGGTAGATTGAAAGGGAAAATATATGCAAACTTGGGCTAAGCATATGTGTGCATGTATCCTGGCCATTTCAGCCACTTTTCCAATCAGCGCTAATGGCAGAGGGTAATTCACATTGATTGCTAAACAGCTGAAGTGATTGCAACCCCTGCTGTGTAGCAGTTCAGGCATTGAGGTGAGAGTGCACTTGCTGTATACAATGACCATTGGCAGACTTCCAGAAACCCTAGCTAAATTTGAAAGTGGGTTTGGGAACAATGTCAATTTATGCCAGACCAATTCAATAATTGGTGAAGAAACTAGAAGGGAGCCTGTTTTGAAAATAGAAAATTTTCAAATTAGAGGGTTGACTTCCTCATATCATCCTCATCCTGGGATTACTTTCCATTTGTGAATTGTTTATTTTATTTCATGATGTTGCACAATTAGTAAAGTCCTGGTAAAATGTTAACTAAGAATTTCATATTTCATGTGTTCATCCATTCATTCTATAAATATTCATTAAGGACTTACTGTGTTTAAAGGTACTGTCAAAATTTTACCTAAATAAGATTATTGAGGACATAGACTATGTCTTACACAAGGTTATGATAAGCAATGAACTAAACAAACTGAGTAGACTGGCAGGATCTGCTAAGCTGGGCATGAACCACATGTGCCTATTCTCTCTCTCTCTCTCTCTCTCTCACACACACACACACACACACACACACACACACACACACTTTTAGAGTCTTGAATGTTCAAGGTCAACATGTAAGTAGCAAAACTATGACAGTAGAAAAATACCTCCATGATTTCTGGGAGTTAGGTGACCTGAGGGGAAGAGCCAGATTCTGCCAGGGACTATCAATTTGATCTTCGGCAAATAAATTCACCTCTCTCCATTTCAATTTCCTATGAAGGCAAGAACTTTCCCTGTTAGTTTTACTTCTTTATCCTCAGCACCTAGAATACAGCTCAGCATGGGTATAGCTCAATAAATATCTCTTGAAATAACAAATAAAATAGTTTGGTCTCAAATGCGTAGGGTCTGAACTAGGCCACAAATCAAATGCAAAGATATATTGAAGGACTCTAGCTTCTGGCTTACACTAAAAGCAACTTAGTGAACTCCTCAGTCTTTCACTTTAGGCCTTAAAGCTAATCAGAGAGTTAGGCTTGTGGTCACCTTGTTGGAGAGGACTGGTGAGCCCAAGGAAGAGAAATGGCAGGAGGAGAGTTTACCCCAATGCCTAGCACAGAGCAAGTCCATGCATTGGGTATAGGGAGGTGGAGTGGAATAAGTCTGAGGCGGTAGTTTTGGTGGTGGTAAGTTATATACAAATACGAGTTCAGGTCACTCTAAGCTGTTTGGCAGAGGGTCATAGAAAACAACAATCACATACACACACACACACACACACACACACACACACACACACAATCCAGTAACATCACCTGTAATTACCTTGGGCAAACTTAAATATTAATTTCTCTGTGATTCCATTGCCTCTTCTATGTACCACTGCTATTGCCAACAGTGTAGTTCATTGTCAGTATTTGTTCATATATTTCTCATAAGGTTATACATTCACAGGGATTAAAATGTTTAGCACATATAAGATATGAAATAAGTGTTTGTTTGAAGGATACATATCTTTCCTGGGCATGAACATTCTCAAACGCTATTACTGCTTTGCTTCATGAACATTTAAAAAGTTTAGTTTTATATTTAATGACTATTTTTCCCTGTCAGGAAATAAAAAAATTTAATGCAATTACCTTTACAAAGTAGGAGAGGGAAGATATTTCCTTACAGCCATCCTCTGAGACATGTCTCAATTTCACTTTTTCTTCCATGAAAATGATTAATTACTTCTCCTCTACCTTCCAACAATTGATTCTATGGGTCATCCACAAAATGCACATGATGACCTTTTGAAAACCCTGATATAGACTTACCACAAAGGGAAATTAAATAGCTTTTATTCCCTCCATTGTGACAATGTTGCATTTGAAATAAATAAAATCAGGAGAGGGAAAGAAAACATTGTCTTAATTATACAGCCATTCTGACATAGTCAGGAGGGGTTATTATTTTTGGTTCATCAGGAATTGTCATTGAACAAAATTTGTTGTAGGCAAGGAAACAATTTTGTAAACCATTGTTACATCCATCTGCCAGTCATCACAAAAATAGCCTCTTTGTACAATGCTTAAATTCATTATAGAACAAGTTTTATTTAAATACATTTTAATGTGCTATTTGGCATTATAAGTAGGGAAGGGATTCCTCAGAACAGCCTGTTTGTTAATTCATTTGGCAGTAGATATTGTTGCCAGGTTATTATCAGCTCCAGTGTTACCGGAATATTTACTGCATTAGTTCAAAATTTGATTTCCTGTACAAAGAGTCTACTTGATTGAGTACCATGGACCTGGGTGAGAAGGTAGGGTCTCTGCTTCCTTGCCAAGGGAATAGGTCTCCTAACTCTGACTGGTTTATATCAGCCCACCAGAGATTCCCTAACCTAATTTTTTAACCTAAGTTTTCTTGCCTAGTTCAGTTGGTAATTGCTGACTTCTCCAGTTTCACTCTCTGGCATCACCAAAACAGCTTAGTAAGAAGGTTCTTTTTTGTAGGCAATGACCTCTGCAGATGGGATACAGGGAGTCTTTAGTCCTAAGCCTTTGAGCTTGACTAAAATACCAGTAAACAAGCTTTCTTTCAGGGTGAGCACTGCCAGATGACAGTATTTTGATTGAGTGGAACATTTCCGACTGAAAATGAGCATTATGTTTCACTTCTTTATAAGAGTGAGATTTATGCGTTTAAACAATTAAGTGTTTTAAACACTTAGATTTTTAAAAAAATCAAATGAAAGGCAGAAGTGATTTTTCTACTTATTGCAAAATTTTTATCAGTAAAATTAGTAGAGAAATAGTAATTGAAATTTTTATAAACCATTCTATTTAGTCAACAAATTTGTCATTGAAAGACTATTATGAATTAGATACAATCTGGTTTCTTTAAATGCAAAGACTCTGTCCTAAAATAATTCATGATCTATTAAGGGAAGTATAAGCCAAAAAAGTATAGTACAGAGTAATAATTCCTTTAGAAGAGTAGAGAAGGGAGCATTAAGATGGGACCTAAGTCGATGTCACCTGAGTTCTAACCTGTGTCATGTTCTCTTGAATGTTTTACATATATTATCTCACTGCTAAAAGATTCTAAAGTAAACAAGGATTCATTGAGGATAACAATAACTATTTTCAGAATAGTTAAAGGAAAGACATTTTGGCCGGGCTCGGTGGCTCAGCCTGTAATCCCGCGCCTTTGGAAGTCTGAGGTGAGTGGATTGCCTGAGCCCGCGGGTTCGAGACCCGCCTGGGCAGCGAGACCTCATCTCTACAATAAATCAGAAAATCAGCCGGGCGTGGTACCGCATGCCTGTAATTCCGGCTACTTGGAAGGCTGAGGCGGAAGGATCACCGGAGCCCAGTAGGTCGAGGCTGCGGTGGCCGGGAGCGGCCACTGCACTCCAGTCTGGGCGACAGTGAGACTCCAACTCAAAAAAAAAAAAAAGGAAAGACATTTTATTGCAGTCACATGGAATATGCATAAGTAATCTAGTAAAGGGTGGCCCATATAAGAATATATGCCTGTGTTTCATCCAAATGGATGAAGAATAACCAAATGAGGTAGGTAGAGGGATACAGAGAGCTAGAGACCAAGAACTTGAGAAAGGGTTTACTGAGAACTCAGGTTAATTACAAGAGTTCGAGCATTTTCATTTATCCATTTGTTCACTGCCCACACATGTGTGCAGCCCCATATAATACTGTCCTTTTAAAAGGAAAGAAAGACTAGGCCAAGAGGGGACTGGTTAAGAATTGTTTATTTTGTATATAAATTTGGGGAGATCAAATGCAGGAACCAGGGAAATCTGTTTCCACTTTTACTGCTACAGTCTGCCGTTTATTAGGCGTCAACTCTGTGTGAGGCACTAAGCAGTATGTGTTGAGTACATTAACTCAATTCCACTTGTACCAACCAGGCATTGTTAATTCTTCTTACAGATGAGGGGACTGGGCCTCCAGGCATTAAATGATTTGTCTAGATTGACCTTTAGTGGAAGAGTTGGAACATGAACCCAAATCTGCCTGATTTCACTACTCTATTTTTTCTTCTAATTTAGCATTGGACAGTAGGTACTAAAAAATTATCTAATGCTAGGATTCTATGGGACAAACACATAGACATGTTCTGGGAAAAAATCAGAATAAAAACATTCAACTACATCAGAGAGAAGAGGGAGCAGGAATCAGAAAGCTCAACTTGCTCATGACTGCTGATTTTCTTTGCTTGCTCCTTTCTGGGTACAGTCAGTCCTCTGCATCTGTGAGTTTCACATTTGTAGGCATAATAAACTACAGATTGAAAATATTTGAAATAATAAATTGTATCAATGCTAAACATGTATTTTTCCCTTGTAATTATTCCCTAAACAATACAAAAACTGTTTATATAACATTTATATTATATTAGGTATTATAAGTAATCTAGAGACAATTTAAAGTACACAGGAGAATGCATGCAGGTTGTATGCAAATATTATGCATATATACATACATATTTATATCAGGAACTTGAACAGCTCTGAATTTTGGTATCTGCAAAGGTCCTGGAGACCCTAGAGATACTGAGAGATGACTACATATTTGATAATATCAAAACTGTTGATACTATATCATAGAGGTAATGAGATTAAAATAGTGAAGGCTATAAATAACAAGATAGGTTTCATTTAACACTAACATGTGAAAATATACAAGAAATAAAACAAAGTGACAGATGTCTGTAAACTAAGCTTTTGTAATAAGCAAAAAAAATTTAATGTTCTGCTGATAATAGCAATGTGTCCTTTATGAATAATCATGTAAATACTTTAAAATTTCCAATTTTTTCCTTCTCTTCTCTATTTTTTCTACAATCTCTTACATTGACTTTGTAATCTCTTTTTAATTGCTAGTTTCTCTAATTGACTAGTGAAATAATTAGTAAACTTCGGTACACAGAGAAACTTCTTCTCTTGGCAATGATTCTGTGTCAATTCAGTCTTATGAATTTTTCAAAATTCTTGGCATAGTAATAGTGTTTGCTTTGTAGTCTTTGTCAATAAGAGTTATTAGCTTTACTTTTTTTTTTTTTGCAATATTTGACATCCTTCAAGGCTTCTCTCTATGTATCAATTATTTGCTCTGCGGGTTATTTGTGAGATCCCTGCATGGTATATAATTTTTTTCTTTCTGTTGTATATTCTTTTGTTTTTTCATTTAACATTCAATTTCCTTACAAATGATCAAAAGTCTTGATCTTCAAGATTGTAATATAACTTTAGGAGATACTTTGACTAACTGTGAAGTTGCAGTATCTAAAGAAAAAAAAATAAACAAAAATAGAAATATGTCTCCCTGTTTCCCAGGTCGAGATTTTTTATGCGTCTTGAATATATATATATATATTTTTAGTTGGAGTCTCATTCTGTAACCCAGGCTGGAGTGCAGTGGCACGCTCACGGCCACCGCAGCCTTGACCTGCTGGGCTCAGGAGATCCTTCCACCTCAGTCTTCCAAGTAATGGAACTACAGACACGTACCGCCATGCCCAGCTAATTTTTTGATTTATTGTAGAGATGACGTCTCACCAAGTTGCCCAGGCTGGTCTCGAACCCGTGGGCTCAGGCAATCCTCTCACCTCGGCCTCCCAAAATGCTGGGATTATAGGTGTGAGCCACTGCGCCCGGCCATGAATAATCTTTATTTGCTTGTTAGAATAGACGACTAGACTTATTTTTTTTTCAAACATCCATGCCTTCAGATAATATGAATTATCAAAAAGTCTTCTAAAATGGGGTCTTGCTGCTGAAATCTGATCTCTCTTTCTCTTTTTAGCTAGGTTGATTTCAAAAGGTCTCCCATTTCTAGTATTCACACTTAGGAATACTGAATACATGATTTACTAGGTATGTGCCATTGAGAGATTGGTCAGCTGTTGGGAGCCAGCCATGGAGGCCCACTGAGCGTTAGGGATCAGGAAGGGCCATTGACCCTGAGGCCACTAGGATGCGTTCGGGAACTATTTGACCCCATTTCCTCCCCCTTTCTACTCAGCACTAACCAGATTAAGCTCCTGTGAGCTCAAAACATAAAAACTCTGAGACTGGGACGAACACAAGCTAACTTTAGAAGCTCATTGCTCCCATTCTTCCACAAACTGCAGTTTTGGCTTTCACACAACTTATAATTCAAACTCATGTCACATCTAAGAGCCTTAGTATTGGTCACAGGCTTCTGGGTCATGATCTTAGGATTTATTGAAGGTGTAAATTGTAGAATATAGTTTTAGAAGACAGCCATTTTGTTGAAAGAATGCGACTGGGTTACTTGCAGGTAGCCCACTGTGAACTTTGGATTGGGCCACATTCAAAACATTCTGGGATGGGCCACTTTCGTTTGTAAAGTAAATACTTAAGCTTCTATAGAATTGTTTAACTTGGCATAAATCAATCAGCTTAGGATGAAAAAGGTTTATAGAATATGTCAGTCACGGATTAGGTTATCCTTTGTTATGGGATTTTAAGATTATCATATGAAAAGGGTTTAAAGGCAATCATTGATTGAGTTTTCATGGAATAAGGTTTCTGGTGGGTGGGGAATGCCCCTCCCACATCTGACTTTGTGTATAAAAGACCCGTTGTAATTCCTAATAACACACATCACTTCTGCACTAGACTGGAGCCCAGTCTCTTTCTTTCTCTCTCTTTCTCTCTTCTTCCCCCCAATCGCTGACACCGTCTCCACCTTTGGGGTACCCTGAACCTGGTTGGAGCTGGTCACCAGCAGTCAGCATTCAGTTTATTTTTATTTTTTTAATTTTTAGTTTTAAAGATGTGGAGTACAATTCAGGGTTAGGTATGCAAATGTTCATTATGCAGGTACCCTTGTTGTTGACGTGTGCCCCCCCTCCTCTGGCAGTTTCCCACTGTTGCCAATCCTGTCCCCTACCCCGGCAGTTTCCCACTACTGCCAATCCTTTTCTTTCTTTCTTTTCTTTTTTTTGAGTTGGAGTCTCACTCTGTTGCCCAGACTGGAGTAAAGTGGCATACTCCCAGCCACCACAGCCTCAACCTACTAGGTTCTGGCGATCCTTCTGCATCAGCCTCCCAAATAGCTGGAACTATAGGCGCGCGCTACTATGCCCGGCTAATTTTTATTTATTTGTTTATTTATTGTAGAAATGAGTTCTCACCAAGTTGTCCAGGCTGGTCTCAAACCTGTGGGCTCAGGCAGTCCACTCACCTCAGCCTCCCAAAGTACTGGGATTACAGGCTGAGGCCAATCCTTTTCTTATG
>NW_007254116.1:29188-35877 GCF_000164805.1 Carlito syrichta | reverse complement strand
ATTCCACAATCTTTTTTATCCAGTCCTCTTCCGATGGGCAGTACAGCTGGTACCGTGTTTTTGCTATTGTAAATAATGCTGCAATAAATATGCATCCGCAGGTATATTTTTCATAGAGTGATTTGAGTTCTTCCAGGTATATTCCCAGTAGGGGGATAATGGTATCATAGGGAAGGTTGATTTTTAGATCTTTTGCCAAACTGTTTTCCCCAGAGGTTGTATGAGTTTACATTCCCATCAACAGTGTGGAATTGTTCCCTTTTCCCTGAATCCTCTCCAGCATCTGTTGTTTTTTGAGTTATTGATGATGGCCATCCTGACTGGAGTTAGGTGGTATCTCAGTGTAGTTTTAATTTGCATTTCTTTGATGACTAGTGAGGTTGAACATTTTTTCATGCATCTGTTGGATGCTTATATGTCTTCTTTTGAGAAGTATCTATTCATATATTTTACTCACTTTGTAATTGGACTGTTTTTTTCTTTTCAGCATGTTTGAGTTCCTTGTCGATCTTAGATGTCAGGTCTTTGTCAGATATACAGTTGGCAAATATTTTTTCCCATTCTGTGGGCTATTTCCCTGCTCTCTTGATGGTTTCTTTGGCTTTGCAGAAACTTGTCAGTTTGATGAGGTCCCACTTGTCTATCTTATCTCTTATGGCATGGGCACCTGGGGTACAGGACAGAGATTCCAGAAGCAAAACCTCAATTTCTCATCCAACTCATCTTTGACAAAGCCTCCACCACCAACCACTGGGGAGAGGAGAACCTATTCAGTAAATGGTGCTGGGAAAACTTGCTGACCACATACAGAAAATTAAAACAAGACCCCTATCTATCACCAGACACAAAAAATCAACTCTAAATGGATCAAAGTCCTAAATGTAAAACCTCAAACTATAAGAACCTTAGAAAATGCAGGAGACACCCTTATGGAAATTGAAACTGGCAACCAATTCCTGAGCATTCAGTTTAAAAAGACCTTATGCAGTTACCAGTCTCTGTTAGGCTTGGAAATAATGCTAACAGACATTTAGTGCCTTGTATGGGGAAACTAGGGGAAATGCAAGACTTTCCTTCAAAAAAAAGAGGAAGGAGAATTTGGGGGATGGAACAACCAACATCACTGTACCTGGGAGAAAAGGACCCTGGCTCTGGAGTAGTAGTTGAGATACAGTGATTATACGAATTCATCTACAGTCAGAAGAGCATTACATGGCCAGGTGCGATGGCCCATACTTGTAATCTGAGCATTTTGGGAGGCCAAGGCAGGAGGATTGCTTGAGCCTAGGAGTTCAAAAACAGCTTAGATAACATAGTGAGACCTAGACTCTACAAAAAAAAATTAAAAATTAGCCAGACATGGTAGCATATGCCTATAGTCCCAGCTCTTGAGAGGTTGAGGCTGGTGGATCTTCTGAGCCTAAGAGGTCAAGGCTGTGACAAGCCATGATAGATCACGCCACTGCACTCCTGCCTGGGTGACAATGTAAAACTCCAATTAAAAAAAAAGGCCGGGTTTGGTGGCTGAGCCTGCAATCCCAGCACATTGGGAGACCGAGGCAAGTGGATTGCCTGAGCCCGTAGGTTCGAGACCAGCCTGGGCAACTTGGCGAGACCTTGTCTCTCCAATATATCAAAAAGTAGCAGGGCGTGGTAGTGCATGCCTGTAGTTCCAACTACTTAGGCTGAGGCAGAAGGATCTCTGGAGTCCAGTGTGTCAGTGCTCGAACGGCTGTGAGCATGCTACTGCACTCTAGCCTGGGCGATGGAGTGAGACTCCAACTCAGGGGAAAAAAAAAAAAGAAGAAGGAGGAAGAGGCGAGCATTACAAAGGACATTCTTCCATGGGCAAACAATTGGCATATCCTAAAGGGAACTACAATGTCAGAGAAATGACTGAATAGTGAATATATGAGCCATCATTCCAAGATGAGCATTTCTTGAGCGAGAAACTTATTGCAAGAGCATCAAATGCTATTCTTGTGTTCAGTTAGATACCTTGCCTCCAAGAAGAGATTTGTGAGAATAACTGTAGAGGGCTGCATAGTGTCATCAACTCCCAAAGACTCCAGTGGAGGCCATCATGACAGCTATGGCCACAACTGTAAAGGCAACACCCAGAATGAATAGATCCTCCTTTCAAGGATGGAAAGACAATTTATTAAGAAATTTGGAATTGTTGTAGAAATTTAGGGGTTTTACATGTATTAGGGATTAATTGGAACAGGGATTAACTGGGACAGGAATGCATTACCCTTTAGATACTGGATTCTTTTAAAGTATTTATGACCATATGCTTTTATAAATAAAGCATAGAAATTGAGCAAAAATGGATAGAGGGTATGTAATAAACAATTCTAGTCTAAGGTGAATATCATGAGTAGCAGTGGATGCAAATAAAGACCATATAGCTCTGATTCCCCTGGGAGTCAGGGGACAAAAGAAACAGTCAGTATTATAATGTCAACCCTAAGAGTAGAGACAATAACAAAGGATGCATAGCAGTTTATTAAACATAAGCATTTTCCAACACTTAATTCCCAGTGTTATTTAATGCATAACAACTTAGCTTTAATTTTCATGAATGGCCTTATAAAACATGAGAAAAACAATCTTTGAGATGATCAAATTGATAAGAACAGAGGATTTAAGAGTCATCGTGCTGAAAGTTTGGGGACAGATTATATGCTCTTTATCTAATATTCAGTCACACGACTTTGCTATTCTGATAGCCAAAAGCAATCAATATATGCTTAATGGAATAGTGATTAAATGAATTGCATTTTGGTTAACCAAATGGGACATCAGAGACCATATCTTCAATAATTTAGAGCTCATGATTTCCATATAAGTATTTGTCAATAAATTCTACCAACCCAAAATTTATTTTATATATTTGGACACTAGAAGGTGTGTGTGTGTGTGTGTGTGTGTGTGTGTGTGTGTGTGTGTGTGTTTACTGGTATAAATAAATCTGAGAAAACAAATAAATGAATTTTTCAGAAGGCAAGTAGAAATAGATGAAAAAAAGAAGTTATTGAATGGTATAGCACTGCACACTAGTCTACTTGAACTTTTGATGCTAGTAAATAAAATATATTTGAAATATCTGAGAAACCTGCCAGATGAGAAATATTAAATATATCTTCTAGGTTTTTTTTTTTCTTTTTTAAGGGTAATATTGGAGCTTATAACAAAACATTTTGATAGAATGGAAAAAAATCAATCAATCATATGAAGATTGTGTCTTCAGAATGCAAAGCATCCATCCATGACTGAATGACTAATTTTTACACTTCCTTCCACCCTAAACATTTTACTCAATATTTGGAATTATGCAGATAGAATTGAACTGATAAATTTCATAGAATTGACACATAATCAAATGAAAGGAGATAATATCTGTGAAAAAAATTGTACACTGCAAATGAAAACATAGATATATTGTTTTTGCTTTTGTTTTGAGTTGGAGTCTCATTCAGTTGCCCAGGCTGAGTGCAGTAGCACACTCACGGCCACCGCAGCCTCAACCTGCTGGGCTCAGGCGATCCTTCTGCCTCAGCCTTCCAAGTAGCAGGGACTACAGGCATGCACTACCATGCGCGGCAATTTTTTGATTAATTGTACAGAAGAGGTCTCACCAATTGCCCCAACTGGTCTCGAACCCCTGGACCCAGACAATCCTCTCACCTTGGCCTCCCAAAGTTCTGGGATTACAGGTTGAGCCATCATGCCCAGCTAGTATATTGTTTTTAATTATTGACTCTCTTCACAACATTAACTATAAATAGCAGAATAGAAATTAAAGAGCAGTATTATTGGAAACTTTCTAATTGAGTCTGTTCTTTAGTTCTGTCCTTACCTGCTGGTCCCATCCAAGAAGGGATGCAATAATGCTGAAGACAAAATTCTGAGACTATTTCTTTCTTAAATGACCCCTGCATTTCTTCAACAGAAGATCTGGAATCATGTTACCTTTATGCTAAACTTATTAAACAGATTTTGAACATAATTATTGAAAGCTTAACTCAAGAGAGTAATATTCGTCTCATATCAGAAGTGAGGCCAATTTAAGTAACCCTTCTAAGCCATGTGTCTTCACCTGTAGAACGTGGGATAACAGTAGCTATTATTATTTATTTTCTATAGGGTACCTTGCTGTTGCTTTCTTATACTAGTGTTTTCTCTTCAGTATTTATTTGAAACAATATTCTATAGCAGCTTTAACATCTTGGCAGTATATAGAATCCCCTTATCTGCATAATAATGATTACTTTGTTTTCAAAAATAGAGGCAATAACTATTCATTTGCCACTCCTCAACATGTAGCAAGTCATGCAATATATAACAAATATTCAAAGAAAATATTCTTATTCTACTTTCATGTTCATCTCTCCCATTTATCAGATCAAACCACAGTATAGTAAAAGGAGTATGAAGTCAAGTGAGCAAAACCATATGTCTAGTCCCTGGAAAGTGCCCACGTGTGAGACAGCAAGACCTCAGTGTTCTGGGAATTCTCTATATCTGTCGTTGTCACCACACACCCCTCGGCCGGCTGTCCTTTCATTCCTCGGTGCTCAGCCTCTTCACTTACACTGTTTCCATCCCATCTGCTTTCTCACCTCCTGCAGACTAGCAGCAGCCTGAAAATCACATCTCCCTCTACTATGGTTATTCTCTCTCTGGGAGGCCTTACATGACATAAGAAATACTTAATGATACAAATGTGAGTCACGCATTTGGATTACTTCATCCACGTTCTCGCTTCCCCAACAGTACTAAGTGAATATTCTCTCCATAATTATAAGATGATGAGTGACTCTGGGCCCTTTCTAAAGAAAGAAGGCATGATTCAAGATAAGTCACAGTCATGAGTCTGCAACTAAGCTTAAATGCAAGTGTTTTAAGAAAGATGGCAGGTAGATAACTAGACAAACAGAGAGACAGCTATAAATCCAGATATGGAGCTGTATAGATCTTGGAACTATGGTTCTAGATCCAAAATATCATTCTGGCTAAAGAGAAAGTTCTAGAGTATCTCCTGCCTCACAGGTCACAGGCTCCACGAGGGTGAGGAAGGCTGCTCTATGAATCAAGTAAGAACAAGGTCAACCTCTTCAACATGGTCCTGCAGTAGTCTTTTGAATGTAAGTACAAAACTTAATTCTGTCAGCCCAGGTAGTTTTCTAGACTCACAAGACACTGGATTTGTTGTGCAGAATGTGAATTCATTACTCTAATAGTGGTTGAACCTAGGAATGAGGATGGATTGGTCACATGCAGAGGGCATAGGAGTGATCACATACAGGTGCACGGTAAGAAAAGTATCGAGAGAATATTTGCCATAAAAATAGTTGCACCAAGCCAATGTGGCTTGGGGTAATTTCCCTTTGTACTCTAAGGATATCTATACCTCAAGGACATTTTGACTCAACATGGAACAACTCTGATGACCTCATTTTACATTGCAGCTCCAGGACATGCTGTGTGGTCAGACAAAGCTGTCACTGGTCCTGTCCCACAGCTAGAGATTGTCTTCTACCCTACTTGTTCTTATGTAAACTGGCACTGGGTCATGTATTCCATATGGTTTTAATGTATACCATCTTGGTTGTTCTATTTGCTGCCTATTTACCTATCCATTCTTTTTCCTTTTGTGCTAAGTTTTGTTCATTTTGAAAACTTTCTATTAAGACAAGAAACATTCAAATTCATTACTTACTTAAATATCAATCACTCCACAGGTTTCATCGTGAAATTTTGGAATCTGTTTGATTGCACCAGTTATCTCTTAGTGGAACTAATAAATAGTAATAGTAATAGTCTGTAACATTTTATATGTTTTATATATTTATTTTATATGTTACAGACTTAGAGTCTCTTGAACTTGTGTGAAACTGGGCAAAAACATTTGAATGTGTATTTTTCATTTTGATTAGGAAGTGAGAACACTTGGCCCATGATGTTGGCTACCTATAAAGAAGAAAATAAGTCAAATGTTCATGGAACAGACAGAGATTCTGAAAACAAAAGAAAGTCAAGAGATTTACCCAAGGTCAGTGATCACATTTGTTGTAGAACTGAGACTAGGACGTCACCTAACTCCTTGGCCAATGTCCTATACAATAGATTCCTCTGGTCAATATTTCTTATCATTCCATGAAGGGCAGTAGACAGAACTCTTTAATATAACAAATGTGAGTTCTGCTGCCTTAGCTGTTTACTTCAATTTACTTCCATTTTTAAAATCTTTCTTTCAATCTATTCTCAGGAGTACTTCAGTCTTAAGGTTTTTTTCCTATTAAAAAGTATATAAATACACATGGAGTTGAATAAAATAAAGATATGTAGACCTCATGTTATAAGTCATTTCATGCAATTTATATCCTACATCCAAGGTACAGCTCAAATACTGAACAATTCTTATTCTTCTTACTCCAACCTACTGAAATGAACTATGCTATTCTTCATGATTCCATAATACTTATAACATTCATTTTAATTATCTGTGTATTCATCTGATTCCTTTGAAGGCAGGTGATTTTTCTTGTTCCTATTTGAATCCCTTATTTTTAGCAGTTTCCTGGCCTATAGTATAAATTTAATAAAAGTTAAGAGAAAAAAGACTATATATAAGAAATTTAATGATATTTTTGCTTTGTTTTCCTTTATATTCTTTTTTTTTT
>NW_007254116.1:1854-29023 GCF_000164805.1 Carlito syrichta | reverse complement strand
TAGCTGGAACTACAGTTGCGCGCTACCATGCCCGGCTAATTTTTTTGATTTATTGTAGAGATGAGGTCTCGCCAAGCTGCCCAGGCGGGTCTTGAACCCGCGGGCTCAGGCAATCCACTCACCTCAGCCTCCCAAAGCATGAGATTACAGGCTGAGCCACCGAGCCCAGCTTTCCTTTATATTTTCAAGAACTTTCATAGTAAATACAAATGCAAACCAAACAATGTAATCCATAATAAATATTATACTTAGGGCTTTTCCAATCTTCATTTTATATGGCATTTTGCTCTTGTAACTGTGCAGTAGGGAAGGAAAAATCTCTTGGTCCTGCCGGTAGTAGGGTGGGGATAAGCAAGGAGGGGCGAAGAAGAATAGGAAGAAGTCTCTCTGCTTTGATTATTTTTTTTACAATGCACAGGGTAGAATTAGTTATTCATTTGCTACTCGTTGTTTCTGCTAGAAATGCAAGAAATCTGGTAGGGTTCAGAAGAAAAGATAAGAATGGAGTTCAGATGATTACTAAAATTTCAGGATTGACATCTTTCAGATGGAACAGAATGTGTTTAAGTTATTTCCAAGGTTCGCAAGACAAGTTCAAGCCATGTGGATACCACTGACTGGTTCCTGGTGCTTCTGTACAGGTCTGAGAGTGCAGCACAGAGAGTGCTGTTGTAAGGAGATACATTGTGACTCATGTCTGATGAAGGAGTTGGAATCAGTGGTCTGTGCCTACAATCACTGATCCAAGGAGTGAATGCAGGGCTGAGGAAGAGGACAAATCAAGAGGCCAAAATCAGTTTGCCAGCCTGTGTATATGGAAGACAGCAATCAGTGTATATGGAAGACAGCAATTTGGAACAAAGAAGCATGAAAGTGAACAAAGTTTTCAACACACAAATGTGTGTTGATCTGTGCATCTGTGTGTGAGGCAGGGGGCTGTGGATGTAAGTGTATATGTTAAGGCATTGATTATTAAAGAAGTAGAAATGTGTACTCTGAAAAACGTGTTTTATGCTTTTTTGCATATTTAATTTATTTTGGGTTATTTTAATTTTTAAAATAAAATCCCTATGAAAAAGTTCTTGTTCAATTATATTAAAGGAACAAGGTCATGAAATTTTGAGTTGATGACTTTAAAACCAATGCTGCTAATTAAATGATTATTTGATAAATTGCTAGGCCCACAACTTTAAAAAAGAAAACAGCAAGTCTGTTTAAAACTTTTTAAAGCCAGGCTCAGTGGCTCAGATGTAATCCCGCGCCTTGGGTGGCTGAGGTGAGTGGATTGCCTGAATCCGCGGGCTCAAGACCCGCCTGGGCAACTTGGCGAGACCTCATCTCTACAATAAATCAAAAAATTAGCCGGGCATGGTAGCGCGCGCCTGTAGTTTCAGCTACTTGGAAGACTTAGGTGGGAGGATCGCCGGAACCCTGCAGGTCGAGGCTGTGGTGGCCGGGAGCAGCCACTGCACTCCAGTCTGGGCGACAGAGTGAGACTCCAACTCAAAAAAAAAAACCCCAAAAAAACTTAAAAAAAAAAAATCACTGTTGAGCTGCTGGGACATGGGGTTGCAGAGGACCACCTATCTTCCCAGAGTGAGGTGATTTCATTCCACCTTGACTAGCATTCAGATTCCCCACCTTCCACTGAAAACACAGGGTGGTCCTCTTAGGGACGATGTATCAGTTTCATTAACCTACTCTGGTTGAATTCTTTAGAAGCGTTTGGAAATTTTCCAGGGTCATGGGTCACAGCACACCCTCAAAGAGCTTGAACCTACCATTAGCCAATAATTCTCTAGCTTATGTCTGCTGACAACTGGCTGAATAAGTCTAGTTGTCACTTATTCAGCCAGTTGTCACCTTTCATCACTAGTGCAGCACAGAGAGCATGTGCTCTGAGCTTCCTCTTTTCTCCCATTCTGCCTCACAGTGCCCTGTCTCAAGACACCCACCTCCCCCATCCCCAGGATACATCCTTCAGAAGACATCAGTCTCAATTGATGAGACATCCTTCCCTCCTCTGGGCCTCTTTTATACTTTTCTTAATCTTTCAATTTGAAAAGAGGAAAGAACAGCTTGGAGCAGGGTTTTAAAAGGGGTAATGTGCTCTCCTAGGGCCTGATTTGATGGTAGAAGGAGAAATATCAGAGACTCTGAAACAGACTCTATGAGAGCATGCACCCCTCCCCTCCTTCAGAGATTTTCTTTTTGTAGCTCTTCTCCATGCTATCTTTAAAACTTATTTTGTTTGATTGTTTTAAAATGGAATGATTTTCCCTCACAGAAGTCCATTTAGTGATAATTGAAAAGTATTTTAGATGAAAACAATTCCATTGAACTTCATGCTTGCATTGAAATTCACCAAACAGTTGGTCATGTCTGGTTTGGAAAATAATGGTGAAATATGGAATTCCCCTCTTCTTTTCTTGGAAATCACACAAACATCACGAGGAGAATATGGAACAGAAAAACAAATTCCAGATGAAACCTGGAACTACAAATTAAACAAAGGGGCTGCCAAAGAAGTGGAATTTGAACAGGGAATGTGTGGGGAGGGAAACAGAGAAAGTACTCCTGCCTTAGAAAGTTCTGACTCATTACATGTCCCTAAGGGGAAAAACACAGGCCAAATCCCAGGTATACAAGAGGAGGTACGGGAAGGCTGCAATTGGAGTTCCCCCACCGAGAAAGATATTTTCAGGAAGCAGAAGCCCTGTGGCTGTGGAGGAGAGAGATGTAAAGTCCGTCCACTGTCCCACAGCTGGCTACCATCATTAGTTTCTAAACCAGTTTGTCTACAAATTCTGGGTTTCAAAGAGGTCTCCTCCAAGGCTGCTGGCTCCTGGCTACTTTCCTCTGTGACCCTCCTATCAATTCCTTTCTCCCAAATCTATCACGTAGCTTTTTGTATTTCTTTTGGAAGTTCCTCTTCCAAAATTTTTAAACAGAGTTTGATAAGATAGTGACTAACCCCCCCCTTCTTTACTTTTGCCTTTCCTTGTAGTCTTTCTTTTTCCAAAATTGTTCAATTGCTTTCAGGCTGCCCATTGGTGTTGCTGTTACCTGTTGCCACTTACCCAAAATCTAATTTTGTTTTAATTTTTTACTCTACTACAATTTCTTGCTTTAAAAATCTTTATGTCTAACCAAAGCAGATCAACTTCTTAAAAGACAATTCACCAAAAAATAATTTGTTGAAGGATTAATTTCTTAAATAGCAACTCTTTAACTATATACAAGTTGGCTGGTCCGAAGGTAGTGAGTTATCTCAATTGATTGTTCACCATCAGTTAAATATATACAAGTAACCTTTTTATAAAAGCTTCTAAAATCAAAAATGTTCTTAAATGCATGCAATGGATAAGAATATATATTCTTATATTCTCATGAATGTGTTAATAGTCTTCTTGAACATATTCAATGAAAATACTATAGGAATACATATTTAGCAAAGTTTTTTAAATGTTCAATTTGTTAAAAGTTAAGAGTAGCTTAGCCTTATTTTGAATATATTCTACCTTTAAGCATATTCATGAAAATATTTTTGAATGTATCAAATACATTATTCCATGGAAACATCCCAACTTTCATCATTTTGTTTTGGATTCTTCAATTTCAATTTATTCCTTTTCACAAGTTCTTTGAAGTCACTTTTTATCTCATAAATATTTTGGCATTTTTAGGGCTCAAGTTTTGCTGTGTGAGTAATAATTTACCAAATTAACAAAAAATAATTCTTTTAACTATTTAGAAAGATTATAACAGAATGACATGAAATATTTGCAACATTTTTCATAGATTTCAGTATTATTATTGCTTATTATTGTATAACATGAACACAACAAAATGCATAAATTCTAAGGGCTATACATATGTATATGCTGTTAAATAAGATCAAGATATAGAACATTTTCAGCACCCTGAAGACCCCTCCTTTTACAATCTGTAACCATCTTAGACCTCTATCACTGTAGATTAGTTATTTTCTGTTTATAGCAATTTTTTATTCTTTTAAGAATCATGCATTTTATTATAATTAAGATTTTCTGTTTTGTTTTTTTGCTTTTGTTTTTGTTTTTTGTTTTGAGTTGGAGTCTCACTCTGTCACCCAGACTGGAGTGCAGTGGCCGCTCCCAGCCACCGCAGCCTCGACCTGCTGGGCTCCAGCAATCCTTTCGCCTCAGCCTTCCAAGTAGCTGTAACTACAGGCATACGCTACCAGGCCCGGCTAATTTTTTGATTTATTGTAGAGATGAGATCTCACCAAGTTGCCCAGGCGGGTCTCGAACCTGAGGGCTCAGGCAATCCTCTCACCTCAGTCTCTCAAAGTGCTGGGATTACAGGCTGAGCCACCGAGCCCGGCTATTATTAAGATTTTCTGTTAGTCAAAAGACAAAATAGAGAAAGTAATATGACAAGCTGCTAAGCTCGAGAAGATATGTTCAACACATATAATTGACAAAGAACATATAAAATATAAAGAACACCTTGAAATCAACAAGAGAAAGACAAAGAAAATAAAAACGGGCAAGATATGAGCGTGCAATTCACAGAAAAGGAAACATAAATTGTCGAACATGAAGAGATGCTCAAACTCATTAAGGATCAGAGAAATGAACATCAAGACCAAAGTAGGTGTCATTTACACCTATTTGATTGCAAAAATCAAGAAATCTGACAATACCAAGTGTTAGTGAAAACATAGTCAACCAGATCTTTTAGCTAGTTTGATTGTAAATTGGTCGACCGTTTTGGAATATGCTTTGGTAATATCTTTTAAAATTTTTGTTAATAATTCTTTTTTTTTTTTTAATTTCAATCACTTTATAGGTCCAAATGGTTTTTGCTTACATGGATTCACTATATAGTTGTGAAGAAGTATACTCACCACCAAAACTATTGCACATTATACCCGCTAGGTGATTTTTCATTTTCCCCTTACTCTTCCACCCTTCCCCTTCTGAGTCTTTTTTTTTTTTTTTTTTTTGAGTTGGAGTCTCACTCTGTCGCCCAGACTGGAGTGCAGTGGCTGCTCCCGGCCACCACAGCCTCGACCTGCTGGGCTCCGGTGATCCTTCCACCTCAACCTTCCAAGTAGCTGGAATTACAGCATGCGCTACCACGCCCGGCTGATTTTTTGATTTACTGTAGAGATGAGGTCGTGCCAAGTTGCCCAGGTGGGTCTCGAACCCTCGGGCTCAGGCAATCCACACACCTCAGCCTCCCAAAGGCACGGGATTATAGGCTGAGCCACCGAGTCCGGCTATTTCATTCTTTTCCTTGGATGTGTAGTAATTTTCATTATCCACTGATCAGTTGATGGGCATTTAGGTTGATTCCACATGTTTGCAATTGTGAATTGTACTGTGATAAACACATGAGTACAGGTATCTCTTTTGTATAACAACCTCTTTTTCTTTGGGTAAATACAAAGTAGTAGGATCGCTAGATTGAATGTTAGATCTACTTTTAGTTCTTTGACAGATCTCCATACCGATTTCCATAGAGATTGTACTAATGGACACCCCCACCAACAGTATGTAAGCACTCCCTTTCACAGCATCTGTGCCAACATCTATTCTTTGATTTTTTTTTAATAATTGCCATTTATTGGTGTAAGGTAGTATTTCATTGTGGTTTTAATTTGCATTTCCCTGACGATTAGTGATGTTGAGCATTTTTTTCATGTATTTGTTGGCCATTTGAGTATCTTGTTTTGAGAGATATCTGTTCATGTCATATAACACTTTTTAAAGAAAGTTCAATTTGTATCTGCTCTGATTTCCTGCTCATTCAGCTGCTGGAAGCTGAAAAAAGCAAAAAAACTTTCTGCTTATGGAAAGTTGGAAACTCATGAGAAGGTGGAGGCTTTCCCAGGAAAGAGGGAGACTGAGGGTGGAAGAGGAGAGTCTGAGGAGAGAGGGAGTGTAAAGGCTCCACCACCCTGGAGTCTTGGTTTTCTACAATTATCTTAAACCAGTCTAGCTGATATTAAATATTTAAGTGTTGCAAAGAATTAAAATAATCTCTTAAATAAATATGAAAAATTGACCATTTCATGAATTGATCTTTTAGTGCATTGACTTTCAGTGAATTATTCATTGAATGTAAATTCAGGGTGAGACAATCTGAGTCTAACCAAGTTTATAACAACCAAGCTATCATAATAGTTAAGACCAGTTTTGGAACTGGGAAGGAAGGAATGGGTTAAAAGCGCAGGCATGGAGTACTGCAGGCCGGTATAGTTCTCAGTATCTGCATTCTTCCAGAGAGAATGGTAGCAGACACAGACTCAGGGGGTTCATGAAGAGAGAAACATATTAACTCCTGACCTTTGAGAAAGTTGGGCAGGACTTTCCTGACAGACTTGCTTCCAAACTGTCCAGACAGCTTCCAGCTGTCCCAAGGCAGTGAAGTAAGGAGACCTTGTGTAACTCCAGAAAAAAAGTGTTACAGTTTGGTGTCAGAACATAGTTGTCACAAACGATTCTGCTTGTCATCTCAGACCCTGTGTATAATTGAGTAGAATTGATCATAGATTGTTTTGGGATGTGTTGCAGATAGGTGGGTGGGAACCAAGGGGAGGGGAAAGCAAGGACAACCCAGAGTTTTCAGGCTTGATTGACTGGGTGCAAGGTGGTGTCATTTGCTAATTGCAAAAAGTAAAGATTTATGGACAAAATAGAGATTGCAGTTTTTATAAGGTCATATTTGATTTTCTTATAAAATGGAAAGCAGGAAGTTGGATTTACAAGCCTGGAGTTCAGAGGAGAGAGATAAATTTAGGAATCCTCAGCCTATAGATGTTATTTAAAGTCATGAGAAGAGTAGTGTTTTCAGAAATGTGAGTCACTATTCATTAGTGTTATTACATCATTTTAGTGGGTTAAGACCAAGATTTTTTTAAAAGCTAGTAGAAGTAGATATAGTATAGTGGACTAAGAAATACCAAAAAGAATCATGCAGACTTGCAAAATATTATTTTGTTCAACTGCTAATTTCAATATATATTAAGTAAATTATGTGCACAAATATGTATATGTGTTTATATGTATTCACATGTATGCATATATGTACATATACATATATTTATGATGTACACATATCATTAAGGAAAGAATGAAGACAGTAAGAGGACCCAGGACTAAGCCTTGAGTGACACCAGCACTCAAAGTTCTTGTAAATGAGGAACTTGGAAATAATACTGAGATGGAATATCTGGTATGGTGTTTTGGTTAATTGGATATGTCAACTTGACTGGGTAATAGAATGCCTAGATATTGGGTTAAACATTATTTTGTGTGTGTCCATGCAGGTGTTAAAAAGCAACTGTTTCAAGTCATAGAGAATTGTCAAATGTGTGGAATATTGCAGGGAGGTAGGAGAGATGTGTGCAAAACTCTTTCTGTTGGATTTTGGTTCACTGGAGGTTATCAGTGATGTTGGTTAGAATCCACTGAGTGGTTTAGTGAGGAAAAAACTAGACTGATTTGGGTTGATGAGAGAATGAGAGGGTACAAAGTAGAGACAGGGTAAATATTCAATTTTTGCAGTAAGTTTTACTATAGAAGGACTAAAACTGAAGGAAGATAGTGCAAACTTGTTTAATTTTAAGTAAACTAACTATTTAAATGAAATTATTTTTAGAGATGAGGGAAGATAGGATATATTTATGTGATTATTTGTAACTTTTGATTTATATCAAGGATGGTAGCATAGGCTGACTGGTAGTGGCTGCCTGGACAGTGGTGTTGAGAAGAATCATGAGGCTGAGTTTGGCAGCAATACTGTTATCTTCACCTTAGATCGAGGTGTTGGAAGACAGGTAAATGGAAAAAAATGATTTCAAAGAAGGGTGATAGTGTTTAATGGTTAGACTTTGCTCAATTGCATTTTTTACAAAGAGAACGGTCTCTTTGTAAAAGATAAATGGAATGACTGTATGTTTAGGAATGACTAGGTGCTGTAGAAAACAACAGAAATGATATGGTGCTATCAAGAAACGTATAATAAAGGTAAAGAGGTAAGGCATATAAATACAACTAAATAATTATTTAAGGCCAAAATAACTAGTATAGGATTGCTAGAGACTGAATGTTTGTGTCCCTCTCAAATTCTTATGTGGAAATTGAATCCCCAATATGATAGTGTTTGGAAGGTGAGCCCTTAGGAAGGTGATAAAGTTGGGAGAGTAGAGCCCTCATGAGTGGGATTAATGTCCTTATAAAGGAAGCCCACGTGAGCACATGCATTCCTTCCACCATGTGAGGACACAGTGAGAAGATGACCATCTAAGAACTAGACACCAGCTGGGCTCAGTGGCTCAGCCTGTGATCTCACGCTTTGGGAGGCTGAGGTGAGTGGATTGCCTGAGGTCGCGGGTTCAAGACCCACCTAGGCAACTTGGGGAGACCTCATCTCTACAATAAATCAAAAAATCAGCCGGGCATGGTAGTGCGCGCCTGTAGTTCCGGCTACTTAGAAGGCTGAGGTGGAAGGATCCCTGGAGCCCAGCAGGTTGAGGCTGCAGTGGCCGGGAGCGGCCACTGCACTCCAGTCTGGGCAACAGAGTGGGACTCCAACTCAAAAAAAAAAACCCCAAAAAAATAGACACCAAATCTGCCAGCACCTTTATCTTGGACTTGTTAGACTTCAGTATTATGAGATAAATTTCTGTTATTTATACGTGACCCAGTCAATGATATCCTGTTATGGCAGTTCAAGTGGACTAAGATAGAGCAAACATGGAACATTGGTCATCACAGAAAGTTTATTGGACAGTGATAAAGAATGCTTCCTTGTGAAGGACTTTCTTTTGAAATGCTAGCTGGGGATCCATGCCATTCATACTCAGCAGTATTTTTAACTGTAAGTTTAATAAAATAATTTTATATTCTCTAGAAAAACCCATCATATCTCAAATCATTCTCTTATTAGCCAATTACATTCCTACCATTAATTTCCGTTGCTTGAACTTAAACCCCTTATAGAGCTAATTAAATTCTAAACACTCTGAAAGAGGAATGAGAAAACAATCGTGAAGGTATTTTTAAAGTATTTTTTAAGCATATAAAAAGAAAAGAAAAAGCATGTCTCTTTTTAGAGGTTTCCTGAAAACCAACTTTTAAGTATGTGTCCGAGGCAGAAGCAGTTAATGAAATATGAAATGTAGGCCAAAAGTGAGTTAGCTAATCTATAGATAGAAAATAATTCCTGGAAAAGTCAACCACTTAAAAGGAAAACAAGTGTTCCTAAGGCCTAAATTTGGACTGGTTTAGAAAAGAGGAAACTGTTTATATACAATCACCCATTTCATCCTGTGAGTTAGTTAATTTTTCTATTTTACTGTGCGGAGAGGTTTGCTATAACATTACAAGGTCATGTAGCCAGTAAGCATGCAGATCTTTTAAGTAATTCTAGTGCTCTTCTCATGTGGTTTAGCTAACTCTCCATGGGAATACAAGTATCTTAGGCACTTACTGGTTGAGTGATGGGCTGGACCAATTAACTGAATTTTTATTGAAAAATTATTATGACCTGAGGATATTCCCTTTTTTACCATGATTTAAAGGTAAGTGGTACCCAAATTTTGATGTAGGGTCAACACTTGGGCAAGCCAGTAACATTCAAGTATTTTACTCTATTATATCAACTTATTCCTGTCTGATACCTACTGTGGAACAGCAATCTTCTGATTGAATATGTTATCATCTAATGAGATATATTTTATCCTTAAGATTTTACCCCACCAAACACCTTCAGTCTTCATCCTCCAAACAATAGAATAATCACATCCTTGGAGCACCAGGAGTTTGGATCTTTTGGCAACATATTAAAACACCCCTATAGGGTTAGTGTCGCAAGGGGTGTGAAAAAAGCAGAGAAGCTGACCTGTATTCCAACTTTCAGAATTTTTTTTCAGGTTTTCAGGCAACATGATTTAGGATTCTTAATGAGTTAGGTTACTGCCAGAAAAATATTTGGCTTCATTTTATAGGAGAATACATTTCAGCTCCTATGTAGATGATGTCATCCCATATGAGATTTCTCTAATTATTAGTACATATGTTCTCCCCATTTGAAAGCACTAATGGTGTGATAGTAAAAATCCTGCCAACATTTTATTATGGTCATGAGTAACTTGCCTTCCCAGATGTATTATACATGGCAATACATTTGGAACTAATTTTTCCTGTAGGTTTCAGCAATAAGAAACCTGAATTTTATCCCTGGGGTCTTGGGTAAGGAACGTGGTATAACTGGAATGTGTCGGAGAAATGCTGCCTGGCTCTGAAAGAAACTGGATAAGGCAAAAAGGAGAAATTTGTTTGTTTTTTTATTTGTGCAATCCCATGTCTTTGGTATCTATACCCAGGAGTTACCCAAAGTTAAAATTCTCTAAGAACTAAAAAAAATACATTGAATTTATTATGTGGTTAGACTCAGAATGAGACTGCATGATGGATATTAATTGTAGACCTTAGGTATGGTGGCTCATGCCTGTAATTCTAGGAATTTGGGAGGCTGAGATAGGAGGATCACTTGAACCTAGAAGTTCAAGACCAGGTTAGGCAACAGAGTGAGACCCTGTATCTACAAAAAACTAAAAATGTTAGCTGGAAAAGGTGGTACACACCTGTGAACCTAGCTTCCTGTGAGACTGAGGCGGCAGGATCATTTGAACCAGGAGTTTAAGGCGGCTGTTAGCTGTGATTGTGCCATTGTATTCCAGTCTGGGAGACAGAGTGAGGCCACAGTTTAAAAAAAAAATGTAGACCTCATAGTAAAGTATAGTGTGAAATGGATTTCTCAGTGCAGGATATTATATGCTCACCAAAATATTTTTAAACCTTCAACCTTTCCTCTTCTGTCAGGTTTTACAGTTTCTGTACCTGCTTACCAGAGATAAAAACCCCATTAAGGGGATTTCTATATTAATGATATGGCTTTTCTTATATCAAATGAAACTAGTTTCATCGACTCAATATTTATACCTGCACATTTGTGTTTATGAAGCTGTGCATGTCTTAGTTCTAGACAGGGGAAAATAAAAACAAAATTTTTGAAAAGTTAGAACAATTCTTCCCTGGAACCACCAATTTCAGGAGGTGCTTTTGATTCCTCCTCACTGAAAGGTTTGAATTTCTCTGAGTTGAACTCCTTCCTTTCCCATCCTAGTTATCTTAAAATACCCAGTTTTAACATCAACAACCATTCTTTCTTTCCTCCCTTCTCAAATGTGGCTTGTTCCCTTTCCTCTAAATGTCTGTGATGACCTTCCTCCTGGCTGGGTTACTCTTCCTTTCTAATCTCTCCGGGTTCTTTTCTCCAAACACATATTAATGTAGTATTTCCCTGCAGCTCTTTCTTTGACTCTGTCCACTCTTTTCTTGCCTTCTTTAAGGCATCTCTGATTTCCTGTCTCTTAACTTACATGTTTATCTCTCTTCTGCACAGGTAAACTCATAAACATGTTATTTCCAGTCTTAAACTTTCATTCAATATATTCCTCTACATTTTCTTTTTAAGAAAAACCTATTTTAATGGTAAATTTGATTACATATAGTACAGAGAATAATGCTGTATATTCTCACATTCCCGTCACCTTGCCTAACAACTGTCAATATTTTGCCAGTTTTGTTTTATAAATGCCAGATCCAGCTTCAGATAGTTTTAGAAAAGAATACATCATACACAGGTAATAACGTATATTTTTTCTTTTCTTTTTTTTTTTTTTTTTGAGTTGGAGTCTCACTCTGTAGCCCAGGCTGTAGTGCCGTGGCATGCTCATGGCCACCCCAGCATTGACCTGCGGGGCTCTGGCAATCTTTCTGCCTCAACCTTCCAAGTGCTACCATGCCCTGCTAGTTTTTATTTTATTGTAGAGACGAGGTCTCACCAACTTGCCTGGGCTGGTCTCAAACCCGCGGGCTCAGGCAGTCCATTCACCTCGGCCTCCCAAAATGCTGGGATTACAAACTGAGCCACTGAACCCAGCTATGCTGTGTATTTTCTAATGTGCCATCTAATCAGGCACATCATAGCTTGTCCTATGTTATTAATACAACTATTGAGCACAGGATACTGTTCTGTGCATCTTATCTATTCATTATAAAGTTCCCCATTGACCTAATGATTTTAGGACACCCTTGAGTCCTTGTCCAGATCCACTGTTCCCATCAGAGGTTAACAAATTCTAATTATATAATGTTCTCTTTATTTACTTGGAACTTTATATAAAAACTTTCCTTGATCAACTATTTAATTACCCTGAAATAGAATTCATACAATAAAGAGAGTCTGCATATGTATTTGATTTGTACCCTTTATTTATGAATTTTCAGAGAAATTAGTTGATACCTTAGCAAACTTCAGTGGTGATAAGTGAGGTTTTTAATTTTGTTTTGTTTTCTGATGCGGTCAATTTCATTATGATCTCATGATTTGTAAACAAATTCTGATACTTTCATTTCTTTGCAGTCATTTATCTTTTTGTTGCTCGTGTTGTTGTGGATTAGGCTGTGGGAACACCCTTGAAATAAGATTTGTGTCCCTTTGGTGTGATGCCATTTGATTTTGCTATCTTTTTTTGTTTGCTAGCATTATAGAATAAACTATGCTGAGTAAATTTTGTGTATTTTCTGCTGGAACCTGCTAGCAGTATTTACTGAAGAGCCTTGATTTCTTTGAGAGAGAATTGGTATTTAAAGACCATTGTATGAGCTCTGGGCATAATTTCTTTCTACTGGGTCATTGCTTCTGCATTTTCAATAGAAGTGACTGAAAAATACCCTCCTCCCTTCTTTGAAAGAGAACAAAATGATGAACTATACAGATATTTTCAATTTAAATGTAAGGTTACTTTGTTGTTACTCAATTTCTTTGATTTTATACTTGCATCTTCTTTCTCTTGTTCCAAAAATCTTGATGACTTACAAATCAACATACTTATTTTCTTTATCATATAAAGTACCTATAATGAGGACGGTGCGGTGGCTCATGCCTATAATCTCAGCACTTTGGAAGGCTGAGATGAGAGAATTGCCTGAGCCCGGGGGTTCGAGACCAGCCTGGGCAATTTGGCGAGACCTCATCTCTACAATAAATCATAAAACTAGCCAGGCATGGTGGCGTATGCCTATAGTTCCAGCTACTTGAAAGGCTGAGGCAAAGGATTGCCTGAG
The DNA here is from genome assembly GCF_000164805.1 of Carlito syrichta. Classification (NCBI taxonomy): domain Eukaryota; kingdom Metazoa; phylum Chordata; class Mammalia; order Primates; family Tarsiidae; genus Carlito; species Carlito syrichta. The sequence goes on along the minus strand of NW_007254116.1, from coordinate 15,836 downwards.
CCCCGCAGGTCGAGGATGTGGTGGCTGGGAGCGTGCCACTGCACTCCAACCTGGGCGACAGAGTGAGACTTCAACTCAAAAAAAATAAAAAATACCTATAATGATTTGAAAATAATTTTAATTTCTTTTAACAAGTTTACAAAATTTTTTCAAATTTTACTGCAGTTATTTTGGTTCTTGGAATGTATCCAACTAGAGATCTGCTGTTACAGCACCATGTTCTAAAGGCTTATGAAGTAATTTATTTTCTTGTTTAATTATGCTGCTAAATTGATATACATCTTAGGTTGTTTTTTCTTTCTTTTTTTGTGCTGCTTTTGATGTTTATGGATTTTTTTTAGAAATTAATTTTTAAATTTTTTTAATTATATAAATTAAAATTTTGTATGGTTTCAAAGTCAAAATTATGTACATAAATCCAGACAATTTTGCTTTCATTCTTATCCACCCTTTTTTTGGTACACCTTTCTATTACTTTTACATTTATTCTTTAATTAAACTATTATAAAAATAGTAAGCAACTATACCTGTACATTTTTATTCTCCCTCTTTTATACAAAAATTAGCAAACTAATAATACTATTCTGTACTTGCATTTTTCACTTAGTAGTATGTCCTGGAAATTACCAGTATATAGAAGTCTTCTTTATCCCTTTTTAGAATTACATAGTGCACACACACTCTCTTGCAAGATCTAACAAGGTCTCTGTGCATTTGAGTCTTTCTTGTTTTTTGGTATTATGAACAATGCTGGTATACATAGTTTTATACATATAATATATAATGTAATTTAGTTATATTTTGTCACTCTTTTCATGTGGGTTATATAATCTTGCATTTCTACCAACAGTATACAAAAGTACTTGTTTTCCCATAGTCTTATCAACAGAGACTATCAATTTTTGTTAATCTGATACATGGGAATTTTCTTAGTGAGTTAAAATTTGTATCTCTTTTATCATGAGTGAGGCTAATCATTGTTTCTTAAATTGAAAGACTAGCTGAATTAATTTTTCTCTAATTTTTTGATTATGTTCCTTTTTTTTTTTTTTTTTAACAAAGCTCTCAATTTTTGGAAGCCCTTTGTGTATTAAGAATATTGTCTCAAGCCGGGCTCGGTGGCTCAGCCTGTAATCCCGCGCCTTTGGGAGGCTGAGGTGAGTGGATTGCCTGAGCCCGCGGGCTCGAGACCCGCCTGGACAGCGAGACCTCATCTCTACAATAAATCAAAAAATAAGCCGGGCGTGGTAGCGCATGCCTGTAATTCCGGCTACTCGGAAGGCTGAGGTGGTAGGATCGCAGGAGCCCAGCAGGTCGAGGCTGTGGTGGCCGGGAGCGGCCACTGCACTCCAATCTGGGTGACAGAGTGAGACTCCAACTCAAAAAAAATAAACAAACAAAAAAAAAGAATATTGTCTCAGGCTGAGCATAATGGCTCATTCATGCCAGTAATCCAAGCACTTTGGGAGGCCAAGGTGGGAGGATTGCTTGAGGCCAGGAGTTCAAGGTCAGCAAGGACAACAAAGCAAGATCCCATGTCTGACAAAAAATGAAAAAAATTAGCTGAGTGTGGTGGCACATGCCTGTAGACTCAGCTACTCAGGAGGCTGAGGCAAAAGAATTGCCTGAGCCCAGGTGGTCAAGTCTGCAGTAAGCCGGTGAGTGTGCTACTGAATTCCAGCCTGGGTGATAGAGTAAGACCTCAACTAAAAAAAAAAAAAAAAAAAAGAGAGAGAGAGAGATACACACACACACACAAACATATGCATATATATTTATATATATATATATAAAAATTAGTTCTTTATGTATAAATGAACAGAATATTAAATTAATGCAAAATAACCTTTGCAAAAATAGTTAAATAGTTGTAGGTAAAATTAACAACTCATGACCATGCCTGCTTCTGATACACAGTTAACTCAGAGCGGGGAAACTGAATGGTGCACCTTATTTGATTTAAGACCAAACATCCCTGAGAAAAAGGTCCAACAGTCACCAAATCATAGTTCAGTAGTAGTCATCAGCATCAAATCAATTAGCAGCTACCTAATTTTGTTGAACACCAGAGGAACAAAATGCCTTGGATCAAGAATAAGTAAACAGGGACTTGGTGATTGGTCTGTTTCCATATTTTTCTATGTTGTCTAGGTGCCACCTAGTAAACAGGCTTACTTTCTTTTTTAAACTGTTTGATGTTTTGAAGTTCAGTGTGCAAGGCCTTTGGCTAAGTCACATATGCTATTGTTTAATATCTAAAAGAAATCCAGATGTCCAATGTTACCTGGTTACACTGACTCATCCCTGTAATCTCAGCACTTTGGGAGGCTGAGGCAAGAGGATTACCTGAGCCCAGGAGTTCAAGATCAGCCTGGGCAACACCACAAGACCTACTCTCTGGGGGAAAAAAAAAAATAACCAGGCATGGTGGTGCATACCTGTAGTTCCAGCTACTCCAGAGGCTGAGGGTGAAGGATTATCTGTGCCTAGCAGGTCAGTAGCTGTGATCATGGCACTGTACTCCAGCCTAAGAGTGAGATCCTGACTTAAAAATAAAAATAAAAATCAGAATTTCATTTGCATGACTATACAGGGTAATTCATATTCATTGACTATGCAGGGTAATTTTATTTGCATGACTATGCAGGGTAATAGTTCTAGGTTTACTGATGAACTAAAAAATTATGAGGAGACTTACAAGTGAGTTATCAAAGGTGTGTTGATTGTTTTTCATTTAAAAGAGCAACCAGTTTGTGCAAATAACTTGGGGTCGAAAAACAAGTGATACGCATAGAATCAATTTTAATCCTGGTTGTACACTACAACTGATGAAAAATCAATGATGCATTTTCCCCAATTGTCTAGGTAGACACTGGACTTCTCTCAACTGGCAATATTTCAGTCTGTGTGTTATTATGTATCAGGCATCAGTGTATACACATTATACAATAAAAATAAAGCCAGAGTGGAACATGAATGAATTATAATTTTTTGAATTGCATAATAGAGCTTGTGGAACTTTCCCCATGAAGCAAAAACAAAGTCTAAGAATAAATCTAAAGCTTTTTTGTTCCCAGAGATTTCTTTTCCGTCAATAGTGCAAATTAGATACTTTGGTGACATTCCTGATAAAAACAAGTACAATTCTGGATAAAATATATTTTGAGAAGCTTTTTAAACACATTGATGAAAAGAAAGGAAGATACAAAGGTAATAGCAAAATTAAACTGAAATGCTAAGCAAGTGTTAATGCTGACATTTACTCTAGGATTATTGCACTAAGACCTTGAGCTTTCCTTCCGAACACCGTACAAGAGAAAGGTATGAACACAAAGCCTCAGACCTACATAAGATAGAGAACTAACAGAAAACTTACAAATAAAGCTGAGACCCCAGAAAATTATATTATTTAACATTAAGCAAAGAGACAACTATCTTTACCTTGATAGAAGGTGGAGTAGAAAATAAAGGAGACAACTATCTTTACGTTGATTGTGAGGAGACGGAAAAAATAATCTAACCTGAATATTAGTAACTAAATTCCATCTTCATGGATGAACTTGATTCTTCCTATTTATGTGATCTAAAAAATGTCAAGCAGCAAATTAAATGTAGTCTTTGTTTGAAAGTGACCCCATAAATCCCTGCTGGAGGAATGTAACTTCAACCCAGGCCTCAAAGTAGTCTCACATAAAGAATGCCAAGGAAAGTGAGCAGCTCACAGTAATAATAATAATAATAAGTCACAAAGCACACAAGGTCCTGTGAACAGATGAGACAAGAGACACTAAAATAGACCTCAAATACTTTGGATATTCAGAAATTGAATTGTAAATTAAATATGGAATATGGAATTATGAGATACATCTAAAATTGAAAATAACTGAGAAAATTTTAGCAAACAATTGAGACTATAGCAAAGAACCCAATACATTGGGAAAATAATCAAAGAAAACTTATAGAAATTAAAAATGTACAATGATATTGAAAATTCTGTTAATGAATTAAACAGACATTTAGATATAGCTGAAGAGAAACTCAATGGACTAGAGATAGATCTGAAAAAATCTGGGATACATATCCAGTAACACAATATGAATTAAATTATGAAAGGCAGATTATTTTTTATGCTTATGGAAAATGAGTGATATATATTCTATATATGAAGATATATGAAAATCTTATCTATCTATCTAGTTAGCTAGCTATTCATCCATCCATCCATCCATCCATCCATCCATCCATCCATCCATCCATTCATCCTTCTTTCAGAGGTAATTTTTTTTTTTTTTTGAGTTGAAGTCTCACTCTATTGCCCAGACTGGAGTGCAGTGGCACACTCCCAGCCACTGCAGCCTCGACCTGCTGGGCTCAGGCTATCCTTCCACCTCAGTCTTCCAAGTAGCTGGAACTACAGGGGCATGCTACCATGCCTTGCTATTTTTTTTTTTTAATAGAGATGAGGTCTCACCAAGTTGCCCAGGTGGGTCTCAAACCCGTGGGCTCAGGCAATCCATTCACCTCAGCCTCCCAAATCGCAGGATTACAGGCTGAGTCACCCAGGCCGGCTCAGAGGTAATTTATTGAAATAAAATGGAAGAGGCTATATCTAAGAGATAGCGGAGGATAATTTACTACAAAATTACTCTAAGCTATAATTCCTCATAAGTAGGAAACCCAATGAATTACAAATAGGAACAAAAAATTAACACATTAACACATCACCATGAAAATCTTTAAAGTAGATGAAGAAAACCACTGACCACCTACAGAGGAACAGAAATTGTACTGATTTCCAACTTCTTCAAAGCAACAATGGAAACCCAAATATAGCATAATGATATTTTGTTTTGTTTTCTTTCTTTCTTTTTTTTTTTTTTTGAGTTGGAGTCTTGCCCTCTCACCCAGGCTAGAGTGCAGTAGCATGCTCACAGTCACCACGGCCTCAAACTGCTGGGCTCAGGCAATCCTTCTGCCATAGCCTTCTAAGTAGCTAGAACTATAGGTGAGCGCTACCATGTCTGGCTAATTTTTTTGGTTTATTGTAGAGATGAGGTCTCACCAAGTTGCCCAGGCTGGTCTCAAAATCCTGGGCTCAGTAATCTTCTTGCCTTGACCTCCCAAAGTATTGGGATTTCAGGATTGAGCCACCATGCCTGGCTTTTATTTTTTTAATGTTTTCAAAATTATAAGAGAAAGTCACTGCTAATCTATTATTATATCCCCAGAAAAACAATCTTTTACAAATGAGCATGAAATAAAGACATTTCAGAGCTGAACAAAAGTTGATAAACTAATTACCAAAACACACCCACTAAAGAAAATTCTAAAGGATTACTTCAAGAAAAAAAATAGTTTCTAGGTCATATTTAATATAAATGTATAAAAGGTGAATAAGTATACTGGCAGATATATGAGTAATTCTAAACAAACATAAAGTGTATATAATAGAAATGATAAAAATATTTAATGTGGTCATAATAAAGGCTAGACCGAAATGCTGAACCATGATACTACAATACAATAACTTCTTTGTAAATTTGAAACTATATTAAATAAAATGTTTATTTAAAAATATAACCAGAGCAGCTGCTAAAAAATAACAAATAATACAATACATTCTAACAAGTAGAGGGGGGAGAAAAAGATGGAAAAAGAGGGGAAAAAATCAATTGAGCCAGAAAAAGGCAGGAAAAAGGCATGAAATAAACATAAAATGTTTATTTAAAAATATAACCAGAGCAGCTGCTAAAAAATAACAAATAATACAATACATTCTAACAAGTAGAGGGGGAGAAAAAGATGGAAAAAGAGGGGGAAAAAATCAATTGAGCCAGAAAAAGGTAGAAAAGGAACATATACACATATACACACATATATAGAGAAAAGAGATCAATTAATTGATACCACAAAATTAAGTTCTAGAGAGCCGGGCTCGGTGGCTCAGCCTGTAATCCCACGCCTTTGGGAGGCTGAGGTGAGTGGACTGCCTGAACTCGCGGGTTCGAGACCTGCCTGGGCAGCGAGACTTCATCTCTACAATAAATCAAAAAATCAGCCAGGTGTGGTAGCGCATGCCTGTAATTCTGGCTACTTGGAAGGCTGAGGCAGAAGGATCGCCAGAGCCCAGCAGGTCGAGGCTGCGGTGGCCAGGAGTGGCCACTGCACTCCAGTCTGGGAGACAGAATGAGACACCAACTCAAAAAAAAAATTAAGTTCTAGAAACAAATTCAAACACATAGTAATCACAATAAATGTAAACAGTCAAATTTTTCCAGTTAAAACAACAAAGAATGGCAAATAGATATAAAAATAAACCCAACAAAGTGTATTTAAAATCATTTAAGCATCCCAGCACTTTGGGAGGCTGAGGATAAAGGATTGTCTGAGCTCGCAGTTTCAAGACCAGCGTGGGTAACATGGTTGCCGGAGACCAGCTCCAGCCAGGTCCAGAGTACCCCAAAGGTGGAGATGGTGTCGGCGATTGGGGGGAAAAAGAAAGATAGAGAGAGAGAGAGAGAGAGAGAGAGAGAAAGAGACTGGACTCCAGTCTAGTGCAGAAGCGATGTGTGTTATTAGGAATTACAACGGATCTTTTATACACAAAGTCAGATGTGGGAGGGTCGTCCCCCACCCACCAGAAGCCTTAATCCATGAAAACTCAATCAATGATTGCCTTTAAACCCCTTTCATATGATAATCTTAAAATCTCATAACAAAGGATAACCTAATCCGTGACTGACATATTCTATAAACCTTTTTCATCCTAAACTGATTGATTTATGCCAAGTTAAACAATTCTATAGAAGCTTAAGTATTTACTTTACAAACAAAAGTGGCCCATTCCAGAATGTTTGGAATGTGGCCCAGTCCAAAGTTCACACTGGGCTACCTGCAAGTAACCCAGCCACATTCTTTCAACAAAATGGCTGTCTTCTAAAACTATATTCTACAATTTACACCTTCAATAAATCCTAAGATCATGACCCAGAAGCCTGTGACCAATACTAAGGCTGTTAGATGTGACCCGAGTTTGAATTGTAAGTTGTGTGAAAGCCAAAACTGCAATTTGTGGAAGAATGGGAGCAATGAGCTTCTAAAGTTAGCTTGTGTTCATCTTGGTCTCAGAGTTTTTTATGTTTTGAGCTCACAGGAGCTTAATCTGGTTAGTGCTGAGTAGAAAGGGGGAGGAAATGGGGTCAATAGCTCCTGAATGCATCCTACTGGTCTCGGGGTCAACGGCCCTTCCTGATCCCTAACGCTCAGTGGGCCTCCATGGCTGGTTCCCAACACATGGTGAGACCTCATCTCTATAATAAATTAAAAAATTAGCTGGGTGTGGTAGTGCACACCTGTAGTTCCAGCTACTTGGAAGTCTGAGACGGAAGGATTGCATGAGCCCAGCAGGTTGAGGCTGCAGTGGCCGTGAGCATGCCACCGCACTCCAGCCTGGGCAACAGAGTGAGACTCCAACTCAAAAAAAAAAAAAAAACATCTAAGCATTAGAACACAGGAAGGTTGACAATAAACATTTAGAAAAAGATATACAAAGCACATACTAATCAAAGTAAGGTGGTATACCTATATAAATATTCTACAAAATAGACTTCAAGGCAAAAGTATAAGATATCGTAATACAGCCGGGCTCGGTGGATCAGCCTGTAATCCCATGCCTTTGGGAGGCTGAGGTGAGTGGATTGCCTGAGCCTGCAGGTTCGAGACCCGCCTGGGCAGGCAAAACCTCATCTCTACAATAAATCAAAAAATTAACCTGGTGTGGTAGCACACCTGTAATTCCAGCTACTCAGAAGGCTGAGGTGGAAGGATTGCCAGAGCCCAGCAGGCGAGGCTGCAGTGGCCGGGAGCGGCCACTACACTCCAGTCTGGGTGATAGAGTGAGACTCCAACTCAAAAAAAAAAAAGATATCGTAATACAAAAAAAGTCAATTGCTTCAGTTCATAAGAGTGATTTTGTATGAACAGATATAAGAATTCTATATTTTATGTGGGTGACCAAGAAGATGAGAAAGGCAAGGAAACTGATTCTTCCTGAGATCCTATAAAAGAAATACAGGCCAGACGGATTGGGTGGCTCAGTCTGTAATCCCAGCTCTTTGGGAGGCCGGGGCGAGTGGATTGCCTGAGACCCTGGGTTTGAGACCCACCCGGGCAACTTGGCGAAACTGCATTGCTACAATAGATAAAAAATTAGCCAGGTGTGGTAGCACGTTCCTGTAGTTCTGGCTGCTTGGAAAGCTGAGGCAGAAGGATCACCAGAGCCCAGCAGGTCAAGACTGCGGTGGCTGGGAGTGTGCCACTGCATTCCACCCTGGGCGATGGAGTGAGACTCTAACTCAAAAAAAAAAAAAAAGAAAAGAAATACAGGCCATGCTCACATCTTTATTTAAGCCTGTGTTAACACAGTCATGGTTGGCAAAATTTTCAGTTTCCTAATACTGACAATGGGTGAAAATTAAAAAAATCTGAAACTGGTTGCCACAAACTTCTGTTGTTAAGCACAAGTTAAAAATCTTTTCTAAATTGTCACATTTTTCACAATACAGCTGAAAGTTGCAAACATATCTAGTATTTGCCTCAGACACCACTCCGACTAGCATTCCATACATTGTATTTTTATTCAGATTATAAACAGAATATATATTATATATAACTTAAATTGCATATATATTTCTGAGGTCGAAGATGAAATATGTATTTCTTCATTTACATTGCATTACATCACTATCTGTCTCACTATCACTATCACTAATAAGTTCACTGGATTCACCTTTGACCTCAGAAATCTCATAAGCATATATTTCTTCATTTACCATAATTATGGTAAATTATTTTTAATGTTGAAGTATGAAAACCCTGGAATATCAAAATACAAGTATACAACACCAATCACAACAAAATAATGACCAACTTGCAATTTTTACCAGCTATGTAGAGCAAAAACAGCATTGCACAGTCAATATCAGATAATTATCCCAATTAACTTCTTTCTCCTTGCCTCACTATTCATTTTTAAGCAAAATATAATAACACATACATATGACCACATCGCAGCATTCAGAAACAGAATTTGCAAAAACGTAAATTCACATCAGTAGCAACCAGGAACAGAATTTATGACCTAAATTCACATCAGCGATCACAAATGAGTTAACAGGAAAAAGCAAACTGTTTTCTCCTATGTACTTTCAACACAAAACACTTCTGTACATAAAAATGTGTGTATTTCTTAATACCCAGCAATTCTCCAATGCCAATTGAGTGTCTTATAATTAAATTCAATTCTGACACTAAGTGGAGCTAGCACAGATTCCACTGCTTAAGTGCTCAGTCCAGCAAGATTGTCCTCACCACTTTAGATGCCAACCACAAGACCTAGGTTGTTTCTACTTATGCTTCTGGCTGACTGGTTATAAATCAGAGTTACCATGAAGCCCTACTCAGGTTTAATAATTTGCTAGAGGCTGGACTCAGTGGCTCAACCTGTAATCCCAGTACTTTGGGAGGCCAAGGTGAGTGAATTGCCTGAGTCTGCCGGTTCGAGAGCCACCTGAGCAACTTGGCGAGATCTCAACTCTACAATCAAAAATCAAAAATTAGCCGGGCATGGTAGCGCATGCCTGTAGTTACGGCTTCCTGGAAAGCTGAGGTGGAAGGATCACTGGAGCCCAGTAGGTCGAGGCTGCGGTGGCCAGGAGCATGCCACTTCACTCCAGCCTGGGTGACAGAGTGAGACTCCAACTCAAAAAAAAAATGTGCTAGAATTTCTTATAGAATTCAGGGAAATGCTTTACTTGACATATGTCTGTTGATGAAAAGTCAAACTCTGTAAAATATTTGAAGAAGTTTATTATGGGCCAAATTTGAGTGACCATGGCCTGAGAGGTACAGTCTCAAGAGGTCCTGAGAACATGTGCACAGGATGATTGGGTTACAGCTTGATTTTATACATTTTTAGAAAGACAAAAATTCAGGCAAAGATATAAATGAATACATGTGAGATTTGCATTGATTCCACCCAGAAAAGTAGGATATCTTGAAGTAAGAGGGCTTATTTGTCATAGGTGAATTGAAAGATTTTCTAATTAGCAATTGGTTGAAAGAATTAAGCTCTGTCTAAAGAATTTGAAGTCAGTAGAAAGAAATGCTTAAGTTTAAGATAAGGGAGGTTGCAAAAGCCAACGTTTTTGTTATGTAGATGAAGGCTCTAAGCAGCAGGTTTCAGAAAGAATAAGCTAAACCAAGAGTCTGACACCTTAAGGCTCTAGAAAGGTGTCAGACTCTTGGTTTAATCTCTCCTAGATCTGGGAGATCTAGAGAAGGAGCTTTTCTACAGATACAAATTCCCCTAAAAGATGGGTTTTCAGGACCATTCTAAATATTATGTCATTAGCTAGGGGTGGTAGCGCGTGCCTGTAGTTCCAGTTACTTGGAAGGCTGAGGCGGAAGGATTGCTAGAGCCCAGCAGGTCGAGGCTGTGGTGACTGGGAGCGTGCCACTGCACTCCAGTCTGGGTGACAGAGTGAGACTCCAACTCGAAACAAGCAAACAAAAAACCCCAAATAAAATATGTCAAATAAGTATAATTTGGGATAAAATATTTGTATTTCTTTTAGAACCTGCTATCTGTCTGTGATATCAGAGTCAGATTGAGACTTACTATCTTATTGCCACAGAGTCTGTTTTGTCAGTCTTATCATCTCCATTTTAATGTTAGTGCTGGTCAGTTGTGCCTATACTCCAAAAGGGAGGGAGTAAAGTGAAGTGTGTACAACCTTTTTTGTTGAAGCCTGTAGTTTTGTTTTTCAAGTTTCCCTGGGCCCAGAAAGAGTCTGTTCAGTTTGTCTTGGGCCTTAGAATTTTATTTTTGGTTTACATGCTCATGTATTATAAAAGGATAAGAATAAACAGTGAAATGAAAGAGATGCATAGGGCAGTGTATGGAGGAAGGCATATAGACCTACCACGGTCTCTCAGGGCACTCCACCAGCCCAGTACCTGTATTCACCAACATGGAAGCGCTCTGAATCTTGTCATCTTTATGAATGGTTTGTTATATATGCATGATTGATTAAGTCATTGACTATTGGTCATTAACTTAGCTTTCAGTTCCTCTCCCTTCCCCAGACGATAAAGTTGAGGCTGAAAATTTCAAACTTCTTTTCACAAGATTGTTTCCTTGACAATAAGTCTGCACCATGAGGTCATTCATTCTATTTGCATACAAAAAGACAGTAACACTTTAGAGATTCCAAGGGTTTTAGGAGCTCTGTGAAAAAATGCAAAAAAAAAAAAAAAGGGTAGAGGGCAGAGACTAAACGTATATTTCTTGTTTTATATGACTATTGTGGGAGCAATGGCTATTGGCCCCCAGAAACTTTGCTGAAAAATCACTGGCATGAAGCAAGATTGACTAAGAAGAGAAAAGGTATACATATTTTATTTAATATGCCCATGTATTATAAAAAGATACAGGAACCTTTGGAATGAAGACCCAGCTGGGTTCAGTGGCTCAACCTGTAATCCCAGTACTTTGGGAGGCTGAGGTGAGTGGATAGCCTGAGTCCGCAGGTTCGAGACCTGCCTGGGCAACTTGGTGAGACCCCTATCTCTACAATAAATAAAAAATTAGCCGGGCATGGTAGTGTGCACCAGCTTCTTGGAAGGCTGAGGTGGAAGGATCACAGGAGCCCAGCAGGTTGAGGCTGCAGTGGCCAAGCGGCCACTGCACTCCAGTCTGGGTGAGAGTGAGACTCCAACTCAAACAAACAAACTAGCAAGCAAACAAAAGAATGAAGACCCCAATTCTCAGGGAATTACAGAAATGTAAATACCATATTGAGGTTGCAGAAAGAATGGGGGCTTGCCTTCCTGTAAAACAGGTTAAGGGAGGGAGAGGAAGAGGAATTCTATTGAGGGGCAAGAAATGACTGCTAAGAAGAATGAATGGATGGAGGAAAGAGAGAATGACTTGTAAATAGTTCTTCTTGGAATCTGAATGAACCTGAGAGATGGGCATTATTTTGTAAGGGTTGCTCAGGTGTGATTGCCTCCCACTCTATGTTCCTGTAATAAATGAAGGACGATGGCACCAGTGAGACTCAGTACCCTTTGAGGACAAGAGATTTATTAGAGCAGTGGCTACAGAGAGGGAAGGAGGTCTGTAACCGCCTGGTGGAAAGGGGAGTGAGAGAGAGAGGGCGAGAGAGAGGTCTGTATTTATTGGTTTTGGGAGGGGGCGGCCTGTGCTCTCTGAGCCTGGCCGTGCCAGCCAGAGCCATCTTAGGGTCTTTATTGGAGGGAGCTATGAGGTAGTATTCCTATAGGGAGATAATATTTGTACATGAGTTTAAGTTTCGCGCACGCGGGAGAGGCAGGAATTTACGACTTTTGTTGTCTTTGTTAGGTTCCCTATAGGGTTGGTGCCATCTTGGGAGACGTCCTTCTGGCTGTTCCCTGTGCCTTTCATTCCCACCTTTTCTGTTTATTTGGGAAAGGGGCGTCGTTATTCTTTCTGGCTGCTTCCTGCTGGATTTGGGCGTTGTGGGTAAGATGGGGGAAGGGCACAGAACCAGCCAGAATAGGGCCCAGAGATAAGTGCTGAAGGTGAAGATTTCTGAAGGCGAGAGTTCTATAAAGGTCCCTTGTAGATGTAGAATGGCGACTTGTTCCGGCCACTCCTCCAGCGGGCACGAGGGCGATAGTAGCCAGCTGTCTTGAAGCAGACTGTGGAGGTAGATAGAGAACCTGGAAGAGAACATATCTAAAAGAAAAAATTAGATAAAAACTGGGTTGATAGTTGTTAAGTAATTAAGGCTGGTATGGGGTTGGAGGTGGTTCGGATGGAAGGGGCGAGTATGACTGTAATAGTAATTGGTTGACCGTTATTCGAGAGAGCTCTGCCAGGCGCTGTTGGAGAAACCTAAAAACACATGGAGCCACTGACAAGAGGATAAATATAGCAATTAGTGGAGTTGGAACATTCAGCGGGGCAAGGGGGTATTTTGTTTTGGGTTTTTGGTGGGGGGTCTTGCTCCCAGCAGCGGACTGTGCCCCTATTGCCTGGGCAGCCCGCTTGGAAGTCTCTTAACATTGTTGCAGCCCAGTATTTTTGTGTTCCTAGTTGGCACGAAAATTTTTGATAGTAGCACATACTGGGGATCAGCTGGTAGAGTCTGTGTTTTCCTGCAGAGACACATCAGTTGCAAGTCCAATCAGCCATGCCCCATGATATTGTAAAGTTATTGGCTAGGCTTATTAGTATGGATATGGTTAAACCGTAACTGGAGGTAAAACCGTGGGTTATTTTGTTCTTTAAGGGAGACATCTGATAAAACAAAGCTGGTGACAATTAAGAGATAGGTAGTAGCTAACAGAATTTTTGCTGCAGGCGGCCAGTTTGTGGGTGCTGAGCAGGTGAGTAATATAGTAAGTAGAATGGCGATCAGGCCAAGAAAGGAGAGGGGCCAAGGGTCACAAGTTTTCTGTGTTGTATCCAGCATGTTTGTTTGGATTTGGATTTGGGTGCGTGGCGAGTCGGGACAAGCGAAGTTTAAGTGGTTGGTCTGGAACCTGGGAGCAGGTATACCTGTGGGTAGGTGGACAGGTATTATTATGGGTGGATTGTGAGGAAGGAGAGGTGGCAGGTTTAAGACGGGAAATGTGAATCCATGGTGTAACCTGACATTGGGCTGTGATAAGTTTTGCTGCTGTGGGAGTGGGTAAAACTACTTGAAGAGGTTCAGACCACTTTGGGTTAAGGTGAGTTTTAGTTTCCGGGTCAGAAAAATAGACCCATTGTCCAGGGATAAGAGGAGGTGGAATTTGACCTTTGGACGAGACAGGTAAGAGGAGGTTTTGATATTCCCAAATGTGGGAACACATGAAGGACAAGAGGCGGTAAAGTATGTGATTAGGTGTCAGAGGGGTTGCAGTGGGGACTCCTGGGGGCAGCGCTGGATGGC
>NW_007254116.1:0-1241 GCF_000164805.1 Carlito syrichta | reverse complement strand
TATGGGGATTAGTTCACTGGCAGATAGAACATTGAGAGGTAATGGTTTTTATAAGCTTTATATGGTGGGGGTCAAGGGTGAAGAAGTTTTTTGGGAAAGACATTAGAGCCGAGGGATTGGTATGGAAGACTGAGTGTAGATATGGGATGAGGTCGGAGATAGAGGGGGGGTTTGGTGGTGGTGAATTAGTGGGAGGCGTATGGCTTGGACCAAGGTGGGTAACAGCTGCCATAGTGGGGATGGACCCCGAGGCTGCTTGTTGGGCCACGCTGGGGATGGACCCCAAGGTTGCTTGTCGGGCCGCGTTATCCGCCCTGGAGTTTCCCTGAGTTATGAGTGAGGAGTCGGACTGGTGGGCCTTGCAGTGAGAAATGCCAATATTGGTGGGAAGCAGAGAGGTGGTGAGAAGGTTGGAGATTAGTTTAGCATTAATTACTGCTGAGCCTTTGGTAGTCAGTAACCCCCTTTCCTTCCATATGGCCGAGTGGGAGAGGAGAATGAGGAAAACATATTTGGAGTCAGTGTAGAGTGAGAGGGAGTGTCCAGCCGCTAACTGGAACGCTCAAGTGGCAGCTATAAGTTCTGCCTGTTGATTAGTGGTGCCTGGCGGGAGAGGCTTTGCCTCAATGACATGTGTAATAGAGGTGATGGCATATCCTGCAACCCAGGACCCGTTGTGTAGGAAGGAGCTGCCATCAGTGAACCAGGTATAGGAGGGGGAGGGCAGAGGGCCCTCCTGGATGTGAACCGGGCAAGGGAGGAGAGCCTCCACAGCTTCTACACAGTCGTGGGTTGGTGGAGCTGTGGAGGGAGGGAGCAGTATGGCTGGGTTTAGGGGCATGCAATTTTGAAAGGATATGGAGGGATCTTGTAAAAAGAAGACAAGGAGCCATAGGACTCAACCGGGGGGTAGCGTTTGAAGGCCTTTGTAGCTTAGGAGGTGCTATAGATGGTGGGGAAAGGTTACTGTGATAGGGGCCCCGAAGGTGAGTTTTTTGGATTCGCACACCAGCATGCGGGTGGTGGACAGAGCTCGCAGACATGGGGCCCAGCCCTGGACGGTGTCGTCTAACTGTTTTGAGAGATAGGCCACCAGAGTGAACGCCTGTCCATAAAGCTGCCCTAGGACTCCCAGGGCCACCCCTTTGTTTTCGTGCACATACAAGATGAAAGGTCGGTGTATATCTGGCAGATGGAGAGCGGGGGCCTTTATGAGGGCTTGCTGAAGGGCAATAAAAGGT